>NW_020884931.1:3172135-3333354 GCF_003945725.1 Corapipo altera
CCTCCCAGAAATACAGCTGTCAGGAACCTCAGTGCCAGTGGGCTCAGGAGTTGGTCCTGGAAATCACCCATCCAGGACACAGAAAGCTTTGAACAGCTGTGGCTATCCTGGAATAGACTTTGCCATGTGCATCCATTTCGCTTAATAACCCTTGTCCCGGAAAAGGAAGGTTTCTCCAAGGCAAGATGTTTCCTGGGGAAAAGGCACCAGGGAGTGTTTGAAAGGGAGGAAAACCTCCCATAGCACAGGGAACCAAGCTGCACAACAAATAATTTCTTGTTGAAAGGAGTGCTTTAGGAATGGTACTCCCCAATTTAATGTTCCCACTGAAACTCCAAACCACGTGCAGCTCACTTGTTCACTCCCCCCCTTTTCCCTTGCCCCTCCCCACTGCAGCAGATCAGAGAGGAGAACTGGAGGCACAAAAGGCAGAGATCATGGGCTTAGAGAAGAACAATTACTGGAAACAGCAATGAGATAAGAAAAGGAACAGGAACAGCAACAATACTAATGCCAGACAGTAGAAGAAAAGAAATGATCCACAGGGAAAAAGTCCTGATAATAGACAATACCAGAGCTCTCCCTCCACCACGTTTTCTTGACTGGAAGGAACCCCTTCTGCCTGCAAGAGAGCCCCTTTACCCTGCCTCCAGTGAGGATGTGAGGTGGTAGAGAATAACCTCCATGCCCTAGTCCTCTCACAGCTCCTGCAAACAATTAATCTTGTCAAAAAAACCTGTCCTGGCCAGAACCAGGACATCTAGTTTTTCTTGATTTCCTTGGCTTAAGTAAGGAAGGGGGGGGAGGGAGGGAGGGACATGTATAACGACCCATGGGTAGGGCCTCTAATCTCAACTTTCCTGCTGCAACAGTCACGATGTTTTGCTATGTCTGGTCCTCCATGGGTCTTCCTTCTCTTAGAAGAGGAAGACAACTGGAAACAAACTGAAATACAGAGGAGTGTTCTGTAACATAATATCTGACACAGAAAGATTTCAAATCAGTCCATTTGCTTCTATTCCTTTGAGGTCAGATTACTTACTGGAATAAGTGCTAAATGAACTGAATTAAATCTGGGGCCACCAGTCTTTTTGTTCAGCTTCTTTTACTCCAGTGGATAGTCATGTAAACCTGTGGAACTCTGCCTCAGTGTCACGTGCGAGTAAGAATGACTAATTTTGCAGAATATGGTATGCTGAGCACATGAAATGTTCTAAAAATCTCTACAAACAGTTTATTAAGGGTGTTTTTCCTCCTTCCACAGATCAATCAGATTTCCATCAAATGAAGTCGCTTCTGGGGGACTTTTACATTTTTCAGTTCTCAGTATTTTCCTCTGGAATTCAATCAATTTAAGCCTAATGCTGGGCTCATTTTGGTGATTAGTAAGTCTCCTATTGACTGTAACTGGGTAGACCCAGGGCACACTTCAGATTTTCAAGTCATGTACAGAATAATTTGCTACAGATAATGTTACAGAACCATTTAATTGATTCTTTTATGCTCAACGTCTTGCTAAGATAGACCATGTCTTCTCAAATATACTCTTTGTCTTGGAAATTATAGGGGCACCTCACTGACCTCTCTCTTAACTGGGAAGTTAAAGTTGGCCCCAATGATAAGTAAGGCTGGCATGACTAGAGAATTTTCTCTCTGATCTCTCCTCAGGATGAGATAAAAAATCGGTGGTGGCACACTGCAGCCTTCTTCCACACTCCCCTTTCATATTTGTGGGTGCTGTTACCTAGAGTGGAATCAGTTACTCTCATCTTTTTAGCCTCTGCCTTCTCTACTACATTTGGAAAAAAAAAATTAAAAAAACTGTTGATCAGGATAAGGGTTTAGGTTGTGCCTCACCTGGGTGTATGGGAATTTGTTTCTGGTCAGTGTCACCAGTGCAGGTGATGTACAGAGACCCAAGTGGCCTTGGAGACAAGGAAAAAGCCCTGAGATGCCTAGGGACAAGACAAAAAGAGGGTGATCTTTGACTGCATTGGTGTGGTGATGCAGCCTTGCATTCCTAAAGCACACATTGCATTCAATGGAACAGTCTGTATGTGCTTGAGGAAAAAAGCCAAAAAGTAGGGTTCTGAGACTAGTTGCAGCTAACAGGCTGTTATTTAACAGTCCCAAGTAAATGAGGTAGTGCATCAAAGCAGGCAGATGTGTACTTTTCCCACCGTATTACCTGGTTTCATTCCCACAAAACACAAAAAGGTTAGAGCTGAAAACTAAAATGAAGAGGTGTCTTTATTAATAGGCTTTAAATGAAACAGGAACAGCTGTTAATACATCAGAAGAGAAAAAGTGAAAATGGACCCATTAATGCATGAAGAGAGGCAAAGAAATCAATGAGGGATCTCCAGTGGTTGAGTTGCTGGTCTGCTTTTTTATCTCCTTTTTTTAATTGGTCTTTGACAGGGAGAGTGGTATGGACAATTGGGAAGGAATAGAAGCCTGGCCAATACAGCTGCTAATGAAGGCCAGGTAAGGAAAAACTTTGTTCACCTGAGTGATAGGTTGGGATCAGCAGATCTGGACAATATGCTTCCCAGGTTTTTAATTTAGCTAATGAATTGATTCTGTCGCTGGCAATTAATTTTGAAAAGCGGAGGAAAACCAAGGGAGTCTCAAAGGCAGAGGTTGGGGGGATTAAATACAGTACTAACCTTTACTGTGAAGGAAAAAAGTCACATTGGTAGGTCAACATTTCCGCATCAGCAAAAAAGTGAAAGAGAACAAGCCAGACAGGGGACTTCAGTGGAAGGTGCGAGAGCTGAGTGTGTGACACGCATGGAAGACAAATTCTGCTGACGAAAGACTCACAATCCTCAAACATTAAAATATTTGTGCCAGGAGAAGTGTTTTACCTGTTGGGGCTCTAAGTGCAACAGTGTAGATGTTGGAAAAGACACTGTAAGTTTCACACATCCGCATTCTAGCAAACCTTTGCCAGAACTTCCTGGGAAATATTACTGGGGTAATAGAGCTGAGCAATATCACGCGGCCTCAAATCAATCAGAAGAGTGTTGGAAATGGAGTACTGTGTGAGGAGGATGGGTTTATAATATATTGAGCAAGCAAAATTGCTTTGCTATAACACTTCTGCTTGTACTTAACTGAGAAGGTAAACAGAGTCAGCTCCTTAGGCAACACTGCTTTGGGAAGGCTTCACCACAGTCGTAATTTGAGCAAGTGTTTAAGAGTGTCAACAAAGCAAAAGTAGAAAAATATTGTTGAGGAACAAAGCCAAGCTATATGCAAGGAGATCATGTTTAAGAACAGTGTTTTTCTGCTAGACTTCGGGAAGAAATAGTGACTACTGAGTATCAGCACTCCTAGTGGTTTACAGGGGGAGATGCCATTTATGTTTTTCCTCTCTTGCTGAGTTCCCAATACAAATCACCTGTTATCTGTACTCTGGGAGTAATGTTAGACCCAAGATGCAGTGGCAAGGCCTCAAGGCAAACTGTCTGTACACAACAATATAAAAGAGAGAGCTGAGGATGAGGACTATTCCTAGATAAAATTTTGTGTCTCTAGTCATACCAACTTGGAAGGAAGGAATACTGAAGGAACTGGCAATGGGATTGGCAATGCACACATTGTTTGGGACTGTGTAGAAAGAGAGCAGACTTCATGGAGAAGCAGCCACAGTCCCTCCGTGCAGTGTGATCTTGCTCCCTAAGCCTGCTGAGCTAAAGTGCCTGATAGGCATGTTAGACCAACGGGATCCAGTTGACAGCCCAACCTTTCCTTTGGTAGATCTTCCCTGACAAGGGTTAGGCTGAACAATTGATGACCAATTAGCACCTGATTTATGAAAAGTGTGGCTGATTTCCTTACTCACTGCCTTGCTGCTCAGAGTCCTAGAAAGTGCAAGACTTTGATCCAGAGCTTGTAATTGAGGGGCCAGATCTGAAAGCCTGTAAATCTCCACTGTACTGACTTCAGTGTAGCTACTTTGAATTTACACTAATGAGGCAGAGAGTAGATTCTGGCTCTTGCTCATCACTTTGTAATCACTCTGACTCCCTGAGACAAAGGCAGTGAATCAACAATACTCATTATTTCATTTACTGCTTTGCTTAAGCTACCTGCCCTTTCTTTAGCTATTGAGTGTTTCTGAAGTAGCCTTCCATTTGCCAAGATAAAGCATAATAGCCTCTTTTATTACCTTGGTTTTTTTCCTCTTCCTCATCATGTCAATTAGCGTGTTTGCATTTTAACAGAGATCCTGCCTGAAAGCATTCTATCCTCTAATGTCACAATTAGTGTTTCTTTCTGTTGGACCAATTATAGGTGATAATGTTACTATTTGACAGTGTTTGTGTTCTAATTAAGAGCCTGATTGCAAATTTGGTGCTTCATTCCAGCCAAGCTGCTTCTCTTTCATAGGGTATCCCCTAGCCACAGCTATCTAAGGATCCCTGGAATTATATATGGAAAATAAAAATAGATGAGTCACCACCTGTATGAAATATTTTCTCACTTTCATCCAGATTCATGTCTCCTCTCTTGTTATTGAATACTCTAGGCATTTTTTCTTATTTGGTGAGAATCTTTATCAAGGACAGAGCATGCCACAGATAAAAGCAGAATGGAGCTTTTCAATGACAAGCTTAATCCATCACTTAAAGCTCGCACTTTCTAGTGTCAGCCATGAACCACTGATTGTTAATATCACGCAGCACCAGGGTGCATCAGTACAACTGTTTTGCCCATTAAGAAAAACAAACAAATCAATGCTGAGTGTCAGGCTATAAAATGGGGAAAACCATCCTATAAAACAAATCTGGGGACAAAAATGGAGTAAGATGAATTACTGTGTTTATAATAGGGGGAAAATGCCATTGCCATTAAAAAAAAAGATATATCTGATCTCACTTTTAGCGCTATGTGAAACAACATTACCTTTCCTGTAATTCTGCTTGCCTCACCTTGCATGAATGCAAGGGTCTGCTTCTAAATCTGCACCAGAGGTTATGTCCCTTTGGATGCTGGTATGCACAAGAGAGGTTATAAAGCACGTGTGTAAGAACAGAGCAGGTTGGAAGCTGGTAAGTGGCATGTTTGTACACTGTGTGTTGTGATTTTCATACCATATAGGATCAAACACATCACCAAAGGAGTGCAATTTTTTTTCCCCGATCACCTGAATGAGCAATATACAGGAACAAATATGATCTCATCTTGTTTCAGTGCCCTCAAGTGAATTGTGCTCACAAGAGGGAAAAGGCCAATTTTATGGCATTCAAAGTGATGGTTGAAATTTCAAAAAGCAGTCAAGCTAGTTACAACATTCCTGTTTCACAGATGCCAAAGGACCCTGCAGAGGAACTCTGTATATGGGAAGCAGTTTCTGCAAGAGGACTCAGCTGATGACATTAATTCAGAAGAGCTATATTGTGAA
The DNA here is from genome assembly GCF_003945725.1 of Corapipo altera. NCBI lineage: Eukaryota > Metazoa > Chordata > Aves > Passeriformes > Pipridae > Corapipo > Corapipo altera. Next base: position 3,177,549 of record NW_020884931.1, read on the forward strand.
ATCAAAAGCGTTTCAGCATCATGTAATGTCCCAGTGTGAAGCCTGGTCCTGCACTGACACGAACCACAGTTCGCAGAAACAAGGCCTCACTGAAAAGCTGTTGGTGTGATTTGCTTTCCCACTGGCAAGAGCTCCTGCTGCCCAGGAAGTCATTAGGCAGCTCCCATTTGGGACTTGCCTTCTTCCAAAGAGGTTTATCTGAATAGACTGCAGAACCATTGAAGTTTTGGACATAGGTTCCCTGTCTCTGGACCTTGCAGAAGAAGAGCAACCTGTAGCTCAGCTTCTCTGAGTTGCCAGATCTAGTACTAATCGCTTTAGAGCTTAAAGGATTTTCCCTGTAGGTGCTCTGGATTTATAATTCACTTCTTCAGGGTTTCAGTTGAACACATGGCTAAAACATACAGACATGCTTATGAAAAGATTTAGAAGTACTATCTCTTTTTACTTTCAGTGCAAGGAAATCCTAAAATACTGTGGACATTTCTCTATCTCCCCTTACTGCTCTCTTAGGTTCTTAGGTGTTTGATGTGCTCAGGAGTCCTCTTGAAGTCATAGCTTTTCTGCTGAAACACAGAACCTTCCTCCCGTGTAGCTATATCCCTTTTCCCTTAGCTAGTCCCCCTCTTCAAGGAGGCATACGGCCTTCCTCTTTCCTGTCCAGAGTTCATATGCCTGAAATCCTTCTGAATCTTTATCCAGGTCATTGTGTTTTGTGGTCTTCAAGGCTCCTACTGACAAAAGCTGGTCGTTTTGAACGACCTGTCTGGGACTTTGAACCCCTGACTCTGTAGCCGTGCTACACTGGAATGCATTGCACATAAACCTCAGGCATTTGTGGTTGTGCTGTTTCAGAGCATCAGCCAGACTACCCTCTTAGTACGCAGACATGCTCCCCTCAAAATTGCTGTGAATAAAGTATTTCGGGTCTGCTTTCCAGGCTCGTGGCTTGGCACATCAGTGGGGTTTGAAGCAGTTTCTGAATTCCTTATAGGCAACAACACTTTTGTATCACATTCTCTGAAAACCGAACAAGTTCGCTGAGGATCACAGGTCATATCTTACCTGATTGCAAATGGAGTAAAAATTGGCTTTTCTGGCAGGTGCACTGTGACCTTAAATTCAGCAAGTTTACAGGACTGATTATGTTCTTTAATATTTGTTGTGTTATCACAGAAGCATAATTTTTTCCATTCCAAAGCAAAAAAAAAAAAAAAAATAGTCCCAGCTATTTACCTTCTGTCTGTGATGTTAATTTAATGCTGAGTTGAGCATTGCAAGAGAAATAATGAACAGTAAAAGCATGTGCAAGAAACTTTAGGGAGTGGACTTCTCAGTCCATTGAGAAGCTGGTATTTAGTGCTGACAGCAGAATTAGCTTAGTGCTTAAAAAACTAAGATGAACCCACTGCACTTGGGGGTTGCTTTTTCTCATTAATTTTCAAACTTAATACTTCCCCAAAAGTCAATAACTCCCCAAGAGTGGGTGGCTGTAAGGTCTCCCTCAGCTGTTGGCAGGGAGCAGGGAGTGGTAGTGTTAAGAATTCTTGAAGAGATTTGTAGGGATTTTGCCTTTCTGTGTGACAAATCTATTTGCCTTTGCTCTAAACTTTTCAGTTCGGATAAAAAGGACAATAATACTTTACTGCAGAAGATTTTCTTTCATTTCTGAAAAATGTAATGCTGTTGCAGGCACATTTGGAACATGTTTGTGGTACTCAGCAGCAACTGCAGTGCCCAGCTTTAAATGGGAAAATGTTGGCTGAGGGCCTAATTTTTGTATGCAAGGAACAAATGTCTTTCCCCTTAGCTTCAGTGAGATTGTTGCTCAGCATCTGTGAGGTGTTATTCTGTGCTCCCAGATGTTGCTGATGTCAGCTTTAGACATGTTGCCAAACACAGGAGGGGTTTTTAAAAAAAAAAAAAATTATGAATGACCTCATAATAAATATAATATTTCATTTCATTGTAAATTCAGAAAAAAACTGAAGTTCTGTATATTGCAGAGTGTAATGAAAACTGTCCTCGGGAGTCCTCTTCACAAGCCTGCCAATTTTAATGAAGCAGTTGGTTTCAGATAATACCCAGTGTAGATAATAGGTTGAAGAAACCAGAGAACTGTTTCACTGTTTCTCTCCATGCAGCATGGCTATGAAACCCCACCATCCTAATTTGGTATTGTTTCACAGGTGCTTTGGGATATATAAGAGCGGAGTTGTGCTTTCAGGGTCACAGATCTCCAAGACAAAGCTAAGGAAGCTCAGCAGTTCTTGTCCTTGAAGCACTGGTGATGCTGAGCACTGAAGGAAGACCATGTGGTTCTGGAATAATATATGATAAAGGAACCCTGCCCTTCTTGTTAGTTTACCAGTCCTCTCTTCTTGGCAAGTTTCTTCTGCTTGGATGTCTCCAAAAATGAAACTCACTGCCTGCGTACCATGTGTACCACCAAGGTTTACTGAAATTTGAGAGGTCCTGATACATCTGCAAGCATTATTATTGGCCTAAAGCAGCTTTTTGTTAATATCTTGAAGGCCTTGGCTTACAAAAGCCTCTCAAATCATTCACGGAGATATGCAGACATATTTGTAATTGCTTTTGGTTTTCAAATAGACACAGATGCTAGAAGTTTATAAATTGTGTGCATACTTCCCCTGCAGTAACTCACAGGAATTCAGTGATGCCCCCTGGTCCTCTGTTCCTACAGCAAACAAAATGATACGGCATAAAAGAAAGGCTAAATTTATAGATCTTTCAGGTAATGGAGAAAAAAACATTTAATAGAGAACCGAGTCTTTTCAAGGAAGTACTGCAGCTTTGTATGGTGATACTCTTAGTGATTAAAGAGGGTGTTTTATAAAAGCTGCATAATCAGGCTAGTATTCTGTCCAAAATGACCCTTTTAGTCATCTTTCTATTCCATATGAAGCTTTAATACTAACAAGCATAAGCAAGCTAGGGTAAACCTTGAATTTACTGTTATTAATAGGTTTCAATCTGCTGCAATATCATCTCATGTCTCTCCAGGCAATTAGAGTTGTTTCTTGCTTTTAAAGAAGCTTTAATGGGTGCAGCCAATGGACCATCTATTATCATGAATGAACTCAATTACTATCTTAGTCACGATCAATATTTGCTTACACCAAGTTAGGAAAAATACTGAAAGCTCACAGAGTGGTAAATGGCTGCTGATGTTAAGACAGCAGGAAAGCCTGAGAGCATTGAGAAATGTAGCCTTAAATAAGTGCAGTTTGTCTTGATATTTCTGAAGTCATCCAGGAAATAAGTGCTGATGATCATCTTTTCTGACACTGGTACTGTGAATTTGCATCAAGGAGATAAAGACTTGCTAAATCTCTCAGTGGGGCAAGGTTAAAAATTAACTCGTTGTTTCCCCAATATGGTGAAGAATGTGTTCTAAGAAGTGAAGTCACTACGAAAGGCTCTGCAAATAATCCAAGCAGAAATAAATTCATGTTCATACATATGACTGGTCTAGGTGGGAAAGCCAGTACTAGACAATATCTTTGGGATATTGCCAACCAGCTCTGTATGGACTCAACAGAGGAATATTGTGCCCCAGATGGGTGGCTTTGCTTCCCCTGCAAGACACAGTCAACAGATTGGGGCCAGAAGAATCGATAGTCTCATAACAGGCTAAAGAGCTTCATCAGAACCACATCAATAGCCTCCCAATGGAGTTGGCTGCATCATCCCACATGATGACTTAATCACTCTAGAGGGGGGTTATTTGGTGATTTGAATGCTGGGAGTCTAGAATTTCTGAACTCTGTGTTACTTTTTCTCTGACTGAGTCACTTAACATTTCTGCTTTAGTTTACTGTTTTAAAAACTGGCTTCATACCCTTGGAATTGAAAGGCAGATAGGAAGAAAGAGATTGAGAGTAGGAGAAACTAAGAAAAGAGGTCCCAGGCTTTAGGACACTTGTTTTCCTTTCCTTGCTCTACTTTTTCTTTTTTTTTTTTTAGGTTAAGGCTGCCTCCAGGGCAGTCAGAATTATTTTGCCCTGGAAGATCCTTGATGGGAGAGCCTGAAAATCTCCACGTTTTCCAGATTTTACTGGCTGTCTTAGATGATTAAGGTTGCCTTTTCTTTAGCAAAGCCATGAAACGCTGACCTATATTTCAAAACAGGTTAGGACACAATTAATTTCTTTGGCCCTTCTTGGAAGATGTCCCAGAGTATCCATAGAGCCTGCCAAGCAAGCCATCAGGAAAAGATTACAGGTTTCTGATGAAGAGGTTTGTTTATGGTCTATTCCCTACGTTGTGATAGAAACATTCTGGCCAGGTGAAAGGAAGACAAGAGCTTCCCATTAGTCATTTACACTTCACAAATGAATTGTTAAGTAAGAATAGGTCAGTCATCTAATCTTACTGAATGTTAATTATCTGTCTTGAAAATGAATTGATAACACTCTTGTATACATGGTACATAGCTGAGAGACTATTGCAAGTACTAATTTATAATATACTTTGCAGAGATGTGAGAGGTCATGTGAGGCTGACATTGGGAGGGACACTGGGCTTGGTTCTCAGTGACACTGAGTCCACTGAGGCAACATGCGAGGGTGGAGCTTTGGGTTCTCCTTCACGAATTTGTGGCTTTTTGAATGCAGGTAGCGCTTGATCCAGAGTGTTTTTGGTTTGTACACCAAAAGGCTTAACTGGATTCAAAGGGCGATGAAACTAACATCAGAAAAATGCATCGAGGTCTATTAAAAAGAAAATTGTGGCTTCTCTAAAAAAACCTTAAATATCAGCTTTTGGGACAACTAGCAGACTGTTCTGCAAGTCCTCTGAGACTGACTGGCAGCTCTGAGGATGAAGGGCATGAGCCAAACCAAAACATCCAAAAGTGGTTTGATTTATTCAGACCTGAAACAAACAGGCAAACAAAGGAGAATAGTTTTCCAGTATGAAATACTCCCTTATTCCCCTCCTCCATTTCCCCCCATCAATCACTTTCAACCAAATAAAATGTCAGGTTGTTTTTAGGTTGGTTTTGTTTGTCCTTCTATTTCAAAACTTAAGGGTAAATGTTTTACTGAAATATCCTCCTTTGGGAAACAGCAAACAAATAATTTTAGCCTTTGGTCAGAAATGTCTGTTGCTAACAAATTACACATCAACGTCAGTTCATAATCAGATTTTGACTGACCTAAATCTGCATTTTTCAACAAGTGCAATATTCAAACAGAAAAGCATCCAACCCTGAACTGGCAGCATCTGTGTACAACCTCATGAAGAACGAGATCTCTCTTTTCCAAACATTTAGCATAAAAAAGGGGAGAAATTCTATGTCATTGTTACGTGCATCAAACTTGAGTACAACCAGTGTGAAGCAGTTTATTTTCCCAAGTCAGTGCAGACTTTGGCTATGCATAATGCTCACATAGTTTATTAGAAGTGTTGGGAGTTTCTTGAAAGTTTCTTAACCACCTTCAGTATTTGGTTTAACTCTACTAAACACTTGGATAGACATCCGAGCAAGAAAACAAGAAAATCCAAATGAAACAAGAAATAACTCTATTTTAATTAGATGTTGAATTTCACCATTTCAGTGCATCCTTTCCTGATTGCTTTATAATATTAACAAAAAAACCCACCCAAGCCAAAACAAAAAGAAACCCAAAACCACCCAAACAACAACAGCAACAAAAACAAACAACAACAACAAAACAAACAAACAAACAAACAAAACCCAAAAAAAACCCCAAAAAAACAAAACCAGAAGGAAACCTGCTCCCCAACATAGTTATTTATCTTACTATCCCCAATAAATGATCACACACTTCTGTTACATATTTGCTTGTTTAAAAGTAATTTAAGCTTCTGTTGCATTTTACACTTGCTTTCCTCAGACCCTAATCCAGTGAGGTGCAGAGCAAGCTCAGTCCCCTCCTGAAGTCGAGACAAGGCCCTTGGAGATTAGGACTTCTGAGACTGTTTTATTTCCATTGACTTCAGACTTGCAAGTCTTTGTTTTTCATCTTTCTCTAAAGTTATTTTAATTAAAACAAAACAAGTCAGAAAATCCCATATTTCAGCAAAGCAAGGTCCAAAATAGCTTTGTCTCTTTGTGTTTATTTACTAGGTCCTCTTAGGAGTTAGGCCTCCAATTTAAAAGCATGTTGTATTCATTTGAAGGGAGAATGGAAATTTCCACCCTGAGAATTTTCCTTAGAATGTTTCTGTTGGGAACTGTTCTGCTTAAAATAACAAATTTGCCATAGAAGAAACTGTAACTTCCATCTTCCTTATACACATATCCTTTGACATCCAAGCAAATCACACAGAAATAACGTGCTGCCCCTGTGGAAAAGCTGTGTTTGTATCCCAGTGCCAGATGACTGAGAGCTGTCAGTGAGATACAGTGATGAAAAGCCAGTCTGATTCTAGGCCACCTCTGTTCAAAACAGAGAAACAGAAATTAGAGGGGGTGAAGAGAAGGGTTTCTAAGATGAGTTCAGGAACAGAAATTCTACCTCACAAAAAAAAAAAGAAAAAAGAACTTGGTTTGTTTGGCCTAGTGAAACAAGACTGGAGATGGGAGAAAATTACTCTTTATAGATATATTGAAGAGTAAATATTGGGGAGGGAGGAGAATTATATAACCTAAAGGATAATGCTGGAACAAGATCAAATGGATGTAAATTGGTTGTGAATAAATTTAAACTGGAAATTGGGGAAGGTTTCCAACCATCAGAAGAATGATATTCTGAAGTAGCCTTTCAAATAGAGTAGTGACGGGCAAAGAACTTCAATTTAAATTTGTGATATGAGTCCTTGGGTTTGTAATAAAGTGTGTTGCTACAATATATGTTTACATAAAATTTATTCCATGCTCTGGAGCTTCTACTGATTACCTGCCTGGGACAGAAAGAATTTTTTACACTTCATACACAATTTCGCTTCTCTGCCCTGAAGTATCAGGAGGAAGCAGAGATAGATGCACAGGCATTCCTCAACATATTAAAAGCTTCCAGGTGGCTTTGATGATGTTATTGTCCATATATCTGGGTTTCTACTGATTGCCAGATCTGATGTGAGTAGGTAATTTACTCCTAGTTTGGCTTTTTACTGAAGGGCATAGGCTTGTGCACCAACTAAGACCACCTGAGAATTTAATCTAACATATCCTAAATATTCTTATATCCAAAATATTATTGACAAAGTCAATTTCTTGCTTTCTTTCTGTCCTAGATGATGACTGCAGCTGAAAAGCTTTGATGACAGTCTGAAACTTCTGATAGGATGTGAAAAGTGTTCTTCGTTGGGCAAGAGCTGGTGGAGTAAGACCAAGCAGCTATTCCACAGTGCACAGTACACAAGGTGACATGTCACCTCCAAGCTGGGTCTTGACACTTTGAAACACAAAGGATGATAAAGTGATTTTGCTGTTGCTATAAGAGTGCCTCTTGCCTAGCATTCATCCTCTTTGTCTTATGGCTAAAGAGCAACATGTGTGGTGCTGTTGCCTGTCCCTTGCATCCAAAACTGAATCAAAATCCTGAAGATTTTCAGTATGGTCAGACATAGAAAGATATTTTGTCAAGGCAGTAATCATTCTACATCATCACTAGTCAACCAGAGAAACTTTCCTCTCCATGATCAGCTCTCCAAGATGTTACGTATGAAGTGCAAAGGAAGCCCACATCCAAACCTTAGGGTCAGTTTTCCATGGCATTTTATTTTCCTTACTTGCCAGCATTTTTATAAGGCTGTCAGCCTCATTTTCCAACCTAGTACCATCAGGCTGAAGCTTCTTACAAGGCAGAGTTTTAAAATAAGCTTAGGCAGAACTCAGTCCTGCCTTTCCCTCTGAAAAAAAAATCCTAGCCTTTCTGCCCATTCTGGATACTATTGCCAGCCTCTCCTTCCCTCTAACCTGACCTGCACCATAATCAGACATGAAAGACCATTTCCATCCTACAACCTGTCTGTGGCTTCCCACAGATCACTCATTGGTCATTTATCTTCTTGATCTGCTAATTATAGAGGGCCAGCTGGCTCCCAGGTCTCTGGTCCATGCTGAGGCAGCATACTCTATTACAGTATCCCTGTAGCCCATGAAGCCCATGAGAGCCTATGAGAGCTGATGTAGTGTTTGCAATTAGAAATGGTCTAAATAAATTTTTTACATTTTCCTTTATGTATCCAAGAAGAAAGTCCACTTGGTCTGCAGATATACATGATCCTGAAACAGCCCATTTTCTCCAGTACAGACACATATCTTAGTAAGTAAAGGTTAAAGGACTGTCTCTGAATTCTGTCTGTCATGCAAATTCCATCTCTCAGATGCTTTACAGAAACCAGTAATATACCTTCAGAGATAAATAAAAGCAGGAAGACAGAAGTAAGGGGGAAGGGAAGAGTTTTCAGCTGAGATTTGAAATGAGATGGAAAGCCACTGGAGCAGAGAAATACAGACAAGCCTGTTCCAGATGGCAGGAGGCATAGAGGAGAAGTTGCTCTTCCCAGAGAAGTTGCTCTTCCCACTTCTGGTCAGACTGCATGGAAGGACAGCGAATAAGCAAACTCAATGAAATGAAATGGCATTATATGTAGTGACAAAAAAAAACCAAACCAAAAAGGCTTCTCTGCACAGGATAAAGTGAATGTGCTACAGAGAAAGCCATAGAGTTAAATACTAAGGCTGGATTTTTATAAGAGTGTGATCATTGTGTGATTAATAATAACACATAGAGCAGTGCCAGGTAACCGAAAGGTAATCAAATTTCAAAGCTTCCTGGGATAAGCTACCCCCTACCAGGGTCAGCAAGACATGCTAATCTTGGCATGTAAATGTTCAAACAAAATCCCACCACTAACTGGGAGCATTATAGGGTCTGCAAGAAACCAATACTGATCCCTGCTGGAGAACAGACACTTGCCACACTGTCCACTGCTTATGTTGTTTCCCTGTGACCTTGGTGCTATTTGTGTTTATCAACTATGCTGCTCCTGTTCACCTGGGTATTCAAATCTGAGTATTCCTTTGTAAAGTCAGGGAAAAAGTGAAGTGTTGTGCATCCCTATCCACACTCCTGGAGGATTACTGAAGGTCAAAGCTGGGATAACCAGCACTTACTTCATGCGGAGTTTGCTGTTATCTGAGCAGTTCAATTAAGATGAGGCTGAAAGGAAAGCAGCTGGGGCTTTAGAAGCTCTCATCTCTCAACAAGCCCATCTTCGTGCCCAATATGTTTTATCTGCTTGCCTCCTGTTCTCAGAGAGCCCTGGGATTCCCCAAAATGTATTCAATATATTGGGACCTTCAGTTAGTGCACAGACACACACACATACACACACACACACCAGCTTTCTTTACGGGGATCTTAGGGAAGTTTCAGGAATTTAGGAGGTTGGAATAAACAGGAACAACAAAAATTCTGTTAATTTCATTTGTAAATAAGCACAATTTTTAAGAGAAGATAGGGAAATTGCTTCTCTCCCTTTTTAACCTGTTATATCCAAGCCATTCTATGATATGATGTGATATGATTCATTAATTACAAGAACATTCTCTGCTCACACCTTTGCATCTGTGTTTGACAACCCACAAGACCTGATGCCTCGTTTCTGCAGGACTCCTGGTTGAATGCTCCTGACATGCACAGGCAGAGCTGGACTCAGCAGGAATGGCAGTGTAACAGCCACATGCCAGCTGGTGAGGGCATTACAGCACTGGTGACCAGCTCTGAATAAAACCACAGTACTTAAAGCATTTATTCAGGGAGTGAGGGATGAGGATTCATTAGGAACGTGACTAGAAAGAAACTTGAGTTTGGGTAGCGGGCACACATAAAGCACTCCTGCCTCTGCTGAAGCCATCTCTGGTGCCATAAAAAATGCAAAATTCACCTGCCATAAAAACAGAGAGAAACACCAGGAGAATGAGTGGAAGAGTGTTGGGTGAGTTAGAGGTTGATGGAGCAGGGAAGCAGGAGCGTAAGCTGCTGGTGTGGAGTGGGTGCGAGCGCTGAGGGACACAGATATTCTGCATGCATCCTCCATTACAGCTGGGAGAACAGATGAGAAACACAACAGGTTTCCTATTATGTGCTTATTTCAATTGCTACCTCTTTGCTTCCAGGACTGGCAGGGCTAAAGGCTGCAAATCACATTCCAGCTTCCTCTAACTGGCCAGACTCTAAGAAGCGTAACTCTTCACTTAAAAAGACCAAAACCAATTACCAACAACCTACTTCTGAGGACAAAAAGACCAACTTGCTAGTGAGGGACTAAGACATGGCCACTTCATCCTAAAAAACAATTTCCCACCATCCTCCTCTTCATTTAAATGTCTCATTTATTAGCCATCTTTTTGTCTATTAAGAGTCAGAATACAATATCTATTCCTATTGTCCAAAGTGTGGCCCCAAGGATTTTAATGGTTACACTGATTTTATTTCATGTAATGGAAATGGAGATGCCCTCTAGATGGGATATGAGGAATTATACAGTCTGGATCATATGCTCTACTATGGTCTTCCCATTTGATGTGGGAGCCAATACAGAACAAAGTCCAGAACTCAGATTTTGGAAGGGAGGGAGGGTTTTATGTATTTGCCACTCTAGTTAGGTTCCCTTTACTAATTTGGCTTCCTTGCCCAGAAACAGGACCAAAAATCATCCATGGGAGAAAATTCTTCAATGCAAACTAACAAAACAATCATAAAAAGAGGTCTTGTTTTATGACATGCTCCATTGGTATTGCAGCATTCTGCCTATGTGGGCATATTTTCTAACACATTATGCAGAAACAAGTCAGGGAAGATGCTGAGGATTGTAATTTTCTAATTTAATTCTGCCATTTCCAGTAATGGAAAGCCATACTATGGCTATTTATCTTCATAAGTGACAGATGCATTTCATTAAAACTTCCTTAAATAATTTCTCATGGCACTTGAAGGAGGAAAATAAGGAGTGAGAAGATATCTATTTTGTAAGCACACATGCATCGAGGTTTTGAGAGCTGTTAAACACGCAAATGATCTATGACATTGCATTAAAGAGGTCAAGTAAAAAGACATTTGTCTGGTGCTTTTTGAAACATGGATGCCTGTTGAACACATCGTGAAGCAATCTGACATTGACTGTTGCTGGATGAAAATACGCTAATAATATCACTGTACACTGATATAATGAGTGCCACTTGGGAGAGTCCCAAAGCTTGGTGTAATGCTAGGACAGGCAGACGCTTCCCTTCCAAATACTGCTGAAATGCTGCCAGGTAGGAGCAGGAGGATGCAGCAGCTGCAAAGCAAGTGACTCTGCAGAATAATTTGGCCAAGAAGTGAAGAACTTTGTATTCAGTTGAAACTGCATTTAAATAAGCAATGTTCCAGGGCAGGTGAATATTCACCTAATTTTCTTTTTGTGCCAGACAACAAAATCTCTTTTGAAGAAATCTGCATCATGTGCCGATGCATTTCTAAAGGGTGGATGTTCTATGTAAAGTCTTAGCCCAGGATGTTCTATGTAAAGTGGATGTTCTATGTAAAGTCCTAGCCCTGGCACATTGGAGTTCCATGGAAGTAATGAAAGCGTCAGAGGGGGAAAGCTGTGGGTGAGATCATGTACCATTTTTCTGTTGTCCTTATATTCCATACAGCTCAGGAAATCCTGAAGGCTTGTGACAGTTCCCAGAGGGTCATTAGGTCAAGGAAAATTGCCAGTGTATTTAAAAAATTTTCTTCACCCATTAGAATCATAGAATCATAGAATCAGCTGGGTTGGAAAAGACTTCTGAGATCATCAAGTCCAACCCTTGATCCAACACCACCATCGTTACTAGACCATGGCACTAAGTGCCACATCCAGTCTCATCTTAAAAACCTCCAGAGACGGAGAATCCACCACCTTCCTGGGCAGCCCATTCCAATGCCTGATTATCCTTTCTGTAAAGAATTTCTTCCTAATATCTAACCTAAACCTCCCCTGGCAGAGCTTAAGACCATGTCCTCTTGTCTTACTGATAGCTGCCTGGGAGAAGAGACCAACCCCCACCTGGCTACAACCTCCTTTCAGGGAGTTGTAGAGAGTGATGAGGTCTCCCCTGAGCCTCTTCTTCTCCAGGCTGAACAAGGCCTCAGCTCTGAGGGCTGATCCCTCAGCTTCTCCTCACAGGATTTGTGTTTAAGTTCCTTCACCAGCCTTGTTGCTCTTAAGTAAGCCCTTACAGAGGAAAATGAGGTGGAGAGGTTTAGAGTTAGCACTGTCTTTGTGCGCTCCTCAGTTTCCCATTTAGAGAAACTTTTTAACTTAGGGGGTTGGCAAAAGGGTACAGAGTGGAAAAGAGAGCCTTGCCCAAACTCCTGTCATCCAGTCTAGCAATTGCTGCCCAAGAGTGCCAGCAGAAAGGTCAGTGGCCAGGTGAGCTGTTGAGGTACTCTTTCGTATGCTGGTACAAGGAGGTACTCTTCCACATGCTGGTGGTATGGATGAAGTTTTCATGGTCTGTGACAATGGTATTTTCACTCCAGGATCCCCTTGTTAAAGCCCCAGAGCTGTCAAGCAAGCTGGAAGAGTGCCAGCAGCCCTTGTTGTCAGCCCCCTGGCACTCAATAGACCCCTGTCTATTGGGCCTCGTCACCTTTCCCTCACTTTACATTTGCTCTCAGCTCACTGAGCAAATAAACCCAAGTGAATAAGCTGTTCAAGAAATGCTGCCCTCTTTTTGGTTCGTGAATCTTACGGTCTCTTCTCACTGTTATTCCAAACTACTGACTGAACACACTCCATTTGTTATCCTTTCCCAGTGGAGTTTGATGACAAAGATGTCATGTTGAGAGCAGTGTAAATCAGCACAGACTAGAGAGGTCTTCTTCCTACACTGACTGAAGAAATGCTAACTCTCTGATGAAAAAAAGTCACCTTCTTTATGGAAACATTAGCAAATGAGCCAAAGCTTGCTTCCTCTGGTGTGCTTAGAAGATGTGGTTTCCACAAGTAGGCTGCTCTTAGTGCTTTTCAGAATGGCAGATTCACCTTGTTCAGGTGAAGTTTGAGCAGCAAAAAAAAAGCCTACTCTGGGATCAGTGTCTGTCTCCTCCCTCCAGCCAACCTGCAACCTGCTCTGAATGTCAGGGCAGCCACTGCTCAATAAGCTCTGTACTTCATCAGGAATCTACCTCCTTTGAAAACTCCATCTCTGAAAGTACTTTATATCATGGTCATTCACAAGTTACCTGAATCTATTTGCCAGTCAGCACTGGGCCTCTCAAATATAGGCCCTCAATCAGCAGTAGGAGTTCAGCATGAAAACTGGGTCCTCTTCCCCCGCTGCTCATGAAGTAATTTATTCATATATTCTGGCAATGCTGCATAAGAAGGTGAGGCAGAACTCCTGCAGGCTTCTTTCCTTGCTCTGTTGAGTCATGATGGCTCCTGTTGGCCCTGGCTGTAGGTGGATGAGACTACCTCTTTGGGCAGAGAGGACTAGTGCAGAGGAAGTCGTGCAGAGAGCGACTCAGGGGAGTTCGGCTGGCAACAAGAGCTGATGTCAGCTCCTCAAAGCTTTGGAGGAGGCTGAGCTTTCTTACTCATGCTCTGGTGTTCACAGCATGACTCAACTTGTTCACAATGCATAGCACTTGGAGACCACACGGAAAGTCTTTCATCCATATCATTTTGGCTGAGCTGTTCCTGCCACCACCTCTTCCATTCCACTTGTCTTTCCATGCAGGTGATTAGTTAAGACTGACATTCAATGCTGCTGTGGAATGGCTGAACGTTTACCAAAAAAGCAGAAGTTCAAGGGGGGAAGTAAAAATTTCCCTTGCAGTTAATCACTGGCCCCGCTGTGGAACTCATCAAACTTTGAGGAAGTAATTGAAGCTATTTGCACTTGTGGAAAATGGGAAAGACAAAAGTACAGGAAATTGCTTGTTGTTTTGCTCTCAGTGCCACAGCTATGATTACTCTCTTGTTGGATGAGATTCCCTTAGAAAAAATGGTTTCCAGATAAAGAGACCAGTCAGATTTTGTTTAGTTTGTTTGTTTTGAAAAATCCTTTTCATGCTTCCTCTGATCCATAAAGACAATCTTGATGCATGAGGCCTCCCTGGAGACTGCTCTTCTCCAGGGTGAACAACCCCAGCTCTCTCAGCCTGTCTTCATAAGAGAGGTGCTCCAGCCCTCTGATCATCTTCCTGGCCCTCCTCTGGACCCAATCCAGCAGGTTCAGATCTGTCTTGTGCGCGGCGCTCCAGGCTGGGTGTCTCATGAGCAGAATAGAAAGGCAGAATCACCTCCCTTAACCTGTCAGCTGTCCTTTTGATGCAACCCAGGATGTGTTAGTTTTTTTGGTTGTGAGTATACACTGCTGGCTGATGTCCAGCTTTCAATCTACAAGAACCCCCAAGTCCTTCTCTGCAGGTCTGTTCTCAATGAGTTCTTCTCCCAGTCTGTGCTCATGCCTTGGATTGCTCTGACCCAGGTGCAGCACCTTGCACTTGAACCTGCTGAATCTCATTAGGTTCTCATGGGCCCACACAATTAGCCTGATTCATTTTTTTTTTTAAAGTATGATATTATTTTAAATTTATGTGGGAAATAAATAAATCCCTGTAACAATGCTGCACTGAATTCTGGCATTTTCTTATTGTCAGTAGAATTTAGAGTCACGTGGATTCGTCTGATGGTACGTGAGAAAATGCAAAGCATGGTGGCAAACATGACATGAAGGTAGGAGCTAAGTCCTGCTTTCATTTGTGCCATGCAGACTCTCAGTAGAAACCACTCTTGGATGTTCACTAGGGTATATGACTTGCCTTTTAAGGAATGCCATTGCCTATGATGTTGTAAGGGCATCCATGGGGATTAACACATAATGTATATGATGATACGTGGAAACAGTGCCTCTGAAATCTGCATGCACATCACTTAGTCAGCTCTGATTCTGGGTTTTGTCCCTGTCTTCCTTTATCTATGATCTTTCCTTTCAAGACATCCATTGGATATAATTGATGAAGTTAATGCTTTTGTTTTCCCCTCTGCAGGGCCCATTTTTAGAAGTCATCTTGTCACTCTCTCATTCACTGCCCTTGCCCTCCCTCTTCCTTCTTACGCTGTTAAATCAGACTCCATTTTTCCTCCAATAGCTCTGCACAACCTTGCATTCCGCACATTGACCTTTCATATGCTGCCGTTTGGATCACCAGCTCTAGCCATTACATTAGCAACACACAATTACACCCTCAAGGTAGACTCAAGTGCAGATCCTACTTCTACATAAATACCTTAATGAATGGAAAGGTGCTGATGTATGTTGGAGTATGTTTGCAGCTCACGTACCAGAGACAAAGGATTCTGCAGAGACGCGAAACCATGGGTAGTGATGGGAGCATTTCCCAAATGTTTCTGTTCCACCAGAGTGCCCTCTGTATGGTGCTGTTCTCTGAGGTGCCCATGCATTATAATTTTTTCTAGAGGTTATTGCCAAAGCCACACCCAAATGTCACAGAGGGACTGTCACATGTAGTGAGCTCAGATGGGCAGCTCTCGATTGGTGGGATGACATGGCCCTTTCAAAACAAGTGTTCTTGGTCTTAATTGGTCAATTTTCCTTCTGATAAGAAGCCCAATCCTGATATGCTGTAGTTTGGTGATATTTGTTGCTGTTCTGGGAGTGTGATGAGGCCATTAAAGTACGTAGGCTTTTTTTTTGTGCCAGTGTTTGATAGGATAACTTCAGTAAAATGCAAAGTGAAGAGATGGAATAAGTACGTGTGTGGTGAAAAGAATTTGGCCTCCTCTTGCACTCATTATAGCAAGGCTTATTCAAACCTTGTCCCTCACAGGCAAGGTTCTTCACTGAGATCTTCCTGAGGAGGGGAGATGCTGGATAAATCGATGACTGCCTCGGTGGATCTTCGATCGGCCTATGGCCCTGCTGGCAAACACATGCAGCCTCCCAGCTGAGGCAGCTCTCAAGAGAGATGGGACTTTAAATATGCAATGCCTTTTTGCTGGGCTTGAAAGAATTAATGGCAGCAAAAACTTAGGCATGCTAAGAACATGGGCTCTGTCAGGATAAACACAACTGAAATTCTGCGAGGCTTTTCAAAGTGGGAGAATACAGCATTTCTTCGTATGTCATGTGCAGAAAGGAGAGATGTTGCACAGACATTTGGAAGTTCAGGTCGATTTTTATCATCTGAGGACTGAAACCAAACTAATTCACCCTTTTTCCCCTAATTAATTAGACAAATCTGCTTGTGTTAAAAAAAGCTGGACAACAAGGCAACCTGTAGCTGAGGGTTTCTAAGCGGTTTTATCCCACTGCTACCAGGGCTTGCCTTTTTTCTCCTTTGCCTGCAGGGTCATAGTGCCACATAGGAAGGGACACTGCTGCTGGTACAGGATCTCCACAGCTCCCCTCCTTCCAGTCAGTGGTGTACCGTTCTAGTGCCATCATCAACAGCCAAGCCACAAACCTGGGATGAAGAGCTGATCTGCGGAAGAACGCAATGCCGTGACATAACCTAGGCCATCAGTGAAATCTGAATGCATTTGGGACAGTAATTTACCCCTGGCAAAAAGGAAAAAAGAAAAGAGTGAGGGGCAAATTGCTACCTTTTATTTCGACATTTTCTAATATAAACACTTTTACTTTTCACCCCAGTGGGATCTTTCAAGGACAAATTGAGTCACACTTACTTTTCAAAAGTTAAAACAAATGAGTCTCTCTGCAGTGCACAACTGAAACTCAAAGCTAAAGCTTCTTGGTCAGTTTTCCCTCTGGGTCAACTGAGTCAGATACAAATTTTCCTGCTTTACCCATGCTGCTGCTGCACTACAGAGAATAAACTGTCTGCACAGCTCAGCTATTTGCCATTAGAATATGTTTCCACATTTAGCCTCCTCAAAAAGCAGGTGCTGGCAGAAAGTACGGTGTTCACGACCAGCACACGTTCCCATTGACACACTTCTAATGCAGAACATAGAAATACACAATAAAAATATTTATTCAAGAGTTGAAGAATGGGCTGTGAGCTCCCAGCATATAATTCTATTTTCAGTGGGATAAGCAATTTTTCATATGCTTTAGCAAATTTTGGCCTAATTAAAAGAACAAGTAGGTAACTACTGATAGTATACATGGAGAAATTAGAGCAATAATCTAGTCATCTGTTTCAAACCTATCCAGAAATTTATGAGGACTTTGATGAGGTGCAGACGTGCCCCTTATAACAAAGAACATAATGAATCCAGAGGACTCAGGGTTCAGATTTTACACATCCTATGAAAATTTGTAACTCAGGGCCAGTGTTGTTCAGCTGCAGTAACAGGCATGCAGGGTGGTAGAGAAGACCATCACCACATGCCTGGTAGTCACTGTTACACACTGAATGACTTGTCTAACCCACTGTGCTCTGCTGTCACATTTTTTTCCTTCACCTCCTGAAAACTGAGCCCTCTTTGTCTGGCTCCACTTGTCATACTTCAATACTTCAGTCACAACAACCTTGTGCAGTGCTACAGTCCGGGGGAAGAGTGGCTGGAATGTGGCCCAGCAGGAAAGGACCTGCGGATGCTGGTCCACAGCTTCTGAACATGAGCCAACAGTGTGCCCAGGTGGCCAAGAAGGCCAATGGTATCCTGGCTCATATCAGCAACAGGGTGGCCAGCAGGACTGGGGTTGTGATTGTCCCCCTGTTCTTGGCACTAGTGAGGCTGCACCTCGAGTGCTGCATCCAGTTCTGGGCACAGAAAGACACTGAGGTGCTGGGGTGAGTTCAGAGAAGGGCAACAGAGCTGGTGAAGGGTCTGGAGAGTAAGTTATATGAGGAGTGGCTGAGGGAGCTGCGGGTGTTTATCCTGGAGAAAAGGAGGCTCAGGGGTGACCTTACTGCTATCTAAAACTACCTGAAAGGAGGTTGTAGCCAGGTGGGGGTTGGCCTCTTCTTCCAGGCAACCAGCAACAGGACAAGAGGAAATGACCTCAAGCTGCACCAGGGGAGTTCAGGTTGGACATCAGGAAGAACTTTTTCACTGAAAGGGTGATAAGCACCGGAACAGTCTGACCAGGAAGGTGGTGGAGTCACCATCCCTGTGATCGGTCCAAGGTTGGACTCAATGATCTTGGAGGTCCTTTTCAACTTTAATGATTCTATGAATATCATCTCCAGAAATGGGTCTGGGAATGTCAGCAGAATTAACTTAATGTTAAGATTCCCCTTAATATCAGCTAAGCATGTTATCGTGTGAAAACCTGCTTATTTCACTTCCACAGGTGTCCACTTTCTGTCATCCTTGATACATAAAGTCTGGATGTTTCCCTGTGATTACATAAAACAGGACACAGGACTGTAAAACAAAGCAACAAGATAAACTGAAAGGCCTATTCTCGTCTAACTACAATTTTGTACCTTTCTGATTCACATTCTGGCTTCCTCCCATTGCCCTCCCCTTAAGAGGAAAAATCCAGATTGGATCCCAAAAGCTGAGCACTGTCTGACATCTTCACATTAAGAAACTCTGGCAGTGGCTGCTCCTGCTCCCTGATGTTTGATCCCAAGCCTCCCACACACATCAAGATACAGGAGGCTCAGTACCTCGGAGGCCAGAATGGTAAGAAACACAGATCCCTGATGAGAATGCAGGAAACGTGAGTCAGCATGAGCAAGACCCAGATTACTGTGAACAACACACCATCTGAGCAACATCCACTTAATCATGGTCAGAGAGTCAGTACTGTGCTCATACTAAACAACTAACAACTCCATTTTCCAGGATCCATTGTAATACTGTGCCATTCAATAATTTGCATTCCAGCCTGCAAAAATGACCATTCTTTTTTCTGCCTGTAGCTTTAAAAAATGGCATACTTTCTCAAAAGAAAAAGACAATCTTTTAACTTCTGATTTTAATCAGTATAACAATCCTATCTCCTGCTTAACATGTAATTTTTCACTTTTGACATCTCTTAGTTATCCTCAATGATAGGCTGTATCTGGATGAATGTATAGGGAAATAAGGCAGCACCTGTGCTTTTCATACTCTGAACATTTGATCAAGACAGAATCAGGAAGAAATCCACACACAACCTCTGCTTCAACCCCTGCTTGCTTGCGTGTGCACATTAGAGATGCAAAGGTCTTTACACAGATCGAATTCAGATGTTTAGAACAACTGTTCACTTCTCTAGTGACAATCATAGGTAGCTTTACATGTGGCAGGAAGATGCACAGAGTTCCTTGTTTGTAGTAAAAAGAGCTGCCTTTGCTCTTCCTGTAATGTCATTTGGGATCTTATTAGACTTCATCTTATGTCAAAAAGAAACTCTGAAATGAAATGAAATCACCACAGAACCATATGCCATGCTCTGCCTAGGCACAGTAAGAGTAAGTTAAATTCACTATTGTAGCTGTCAGAGTGAATTTGTCTGGGTTTATTGGTATATGACTCAGCTTAAATATTTTTCTAAGACAGTTCTTGATAATCCATTGGACAAATAAGTAATGTTAATAACACAGAAGAGTTGGTCAGTTCCTGCCAAGGAGCCTAGTATAGGTTATTCTAAAGTAGGTTATTCTGGGTATAAAGGGAGGCAAAACAAGAATCAGAGCATCCAGATTGTCTTGTTTGGAATGCAATATTCCTAACCTTTTTGCCTTGGACAGATTTTCTCATTAGTGAGAGAAACTATTATTCAGGGAGTAGAGTACAAAAGAATAAAGTACCAAGTTCCTATTCTAGGTTGGAATATTGCCTGTGGTGATCTTCCCTGGCTCCACTCACAGCCTCAATCTGCTGGACCACGAAATACAAATAACCATTTACCTACTGCACACACACAGTCGAGTCTCATCAAACTTTCAGTGAAGTACTTGCTGATTCTGGGATGAGAATATAAATGCGGAATTAGATCCTGCAAATTTATAGATGTTCCCACTAATCAGATGTGGAATTGCCCCCATTCCCAAAATCATTAGTTTTGCACCAGAGGGAGAAGTCTCCTGAAGCTTTTGGAATGAAAGGGGAAAGAGAAAAAAAAAAGGAGAAGAAAGGATTGATCTGCCCTTAGATATCAGTTGCACAGATGACCATAATTCTCGCATCTCCTAACCTCACATTTATGTGATGTTGCACATCAGCAATATGAGTGTCTTCTTGTGAACAGCACCTTTATTTATTGCTGCTGAATTCATTTTCCTTTAAGAAATAAAGTTTTGTTACTGTTGGTATTATTGGTCTTCTCTCTCCATTTTCTTACAGCTTTAAACTAAATCTCATCAGCTCTTCTTTCTCCTGAAGTGATACAGAGCACTGTGCTTTGCATCACAGGGCTGCAAAGTGTCAATTGGTCTTTTTAAACTGTAACTATACACAACAAATGTATCTGGTTTTGCCATGACTACTGGATTTTGTAGATGACTGAAAACAAGCTATAAGTGAAATATCTGTGGCATTATGCATTTGTGATACCATTTCAAACACGAGCATTTCCATTTCTGTGGGCCAACCCCTATTCCCTCCTCCCACAGTTTCACACCAGTTCCTCACGCTATCACTCCCATCCTGAGGGGCTGTGTGCAAGCCGGGTATGTTTATTAGACAGAGTTAATTCCTTTCAGGCTCCTTCTGTGCATGGCTGTGACTGACAGAGACGGGTGCTGTTTGCAAGTGTCAGTGGAGCATGACCTCGAGTTAATACATTGAATGATGAAAGAAAAAAAGATTCATTCAGCATGTGAACTCTGTGCTGAGATTAGCCAGAAGTACTGAGCACATACAAATTGCTGTTTTGTCAGCACAGCACTTGGCGGAGTTTTTAAATATTCCAGCTATTCTAAGCCATCATCCTCAAGGCTGGGGCAACTAAAAAAAGAGGGGGATCAAAATAGCATTTCCAATCCAAACACCATTGTTTTAGATGAGAGATTTGGACCTGGATGCTTAGAGCAATGCACGACCTGCTAGCAGCCACAAGCCCTCAGTTTGATGTGAAAGGACTTGCAGTAACATGCTCAGAACTGTTTACAAAACCCAGAGAAGGAATCACAAGATACATAGGCTTTCAGTAGTAGGTGCCTGTTTAACTCCAGCCTGGCCAGAAGCAATTGGAAGTTACAAGGATCTCCACAGTCCGTCTGGCTCCTTGTGCTAATTGCTCTCATTTCAATTGCCTGTGGCCATAAGTTGATGTTCCAGATGCCATCTCTACATCTGGTGTTAGCAGAGCAGTCAGGGCCCGCACAGGCCACAGTAGGTGACCTTTTCTCTCACCCAAGCAGTTCTGACCTGAATCTGTCTGTCTGGGGCACACTGTCTGCATTAGTGTTCGGGGTGTAGATCTTATCTGTAGTTGGCTAAAACGTTATGAGGTTGCAGAAAAACCCTGGAGAATAGCAGTGTTTCAGGTTTTCTTGTGATTTCTCCCCAGCCATATAGTTGGTCCTTTCTTAAAATTTAAAAAACAACAGAGCTGTTAGCAGAAGGATTGGAAGAAATACAATTTCCATGCCTCAGAGGAAGGAGTTCCAAGTTCTAACACTATCACCAGAGGCAGGATTGCAGAGAAGGTATCAAATCTCTTTCTATCTCTGCTTCCTATTGTTGACTCTGATAACTACATCCATTTTGGGTCAGATTCTACCATACATTGCTGCTCTGAAGCCAGAGACAATAAATGCAGAATTTGGAGTATAATAACTTCAGTACTTTCTGTGCAAGGAATCCTCTACTTCACCTCTCCTCACTGCCTGTCTACCTCATGCATGCTTCTCTTGACTTTGTATCTGACCCTGTGCTCAAAAACCTCTGCATCATCTTTTTCTCTTGCAGTCTTAACTAAAGGAGCTTCTTCTCTCTATTTCCTTTAAAATGGCAAGGTCCAAAGTGGTCCTGTCTTTTCTTAAAGGTGATCAAACCTTAAGACAATTCTTACTACCTTCTCCTCTTGCCCTTCTTTACCTCCCCTTTTACAGCTGCCCCAGGGAAAAAGACATACAAAAAACCTGTATGAGAGGCAGAAGACAGTAAATGTCTTGTTTTGTGAAAGCAGTAATATCTACCCTGGGGTTGCTGCAGCCCACTAAACACACATACTAACCAGCAGCAGTAGCTCTTGATAAATAGATTTTACTGAAGCCTACTGCTTATTTAATAATTTCACAAGCAGATACAGTTTAGATTACCAAATTATTGGCAACACTTCTGTGCAACATCTGTTTTTTTACCCCAGCAACCTCCATCATGTGCTGACCCAATCCAGAGCTGTTTAGTTTAAAAGACATGGGCTGCAGCTAAAGTTGATACAAAAAGTACCCCTGCTAATATTGGCCAGTTTGTCATTCACTATTTGCTTTTTCTCTCTGTTTGTTCATCTGTTCTGCCCTCTCACATGGTTTCTCTCTGCCTTCCACTTGGGTCACTTACCATGGTAAAGAGTAAACAGGAAGAGAAAGGAGGGGGCATCTGTATTAACAGTTATGCAGAATTATATATATATACTATATATTGATACATTACTACTTGTGAAGCACTTGCTGGAACAACATGCTTTTGTTCACTTGCTGTTGTGGACAGAAGCCAGTGTCATTTGCTTGCAAGGATGTGCATATAAGGAAGACTCATTCTTGCTGCTGAAAGGATGTGTTGGTCAAACTGCCAGAGAAAGAGCAGAGTTGAGTCAGCAGTACAAAATTATAATTAAAAAAAGAAAAAAAAAAGAAAAAAATACCAGCCATCATTTCCTAGAGAGCTCTGCAAGCTTCCTGGAACCCTCTTAATAGCCTTGCAAATGTCAGTGGTGTGCAGGGAGTTGCCACTAAACGGTGCAAATGGGAAAACTGCAGGAACTCACCATCTTTGCACAGCATCAAGACTGGAAAATACCCAGAGCCTGCGACTCAGACGTGGTAAACTAGACTTGCTCTGCCACCTCCTGGCTATACCAGACACCGAGCAGAATGCTAAACAGCCTACTTCATATCTTACTCTCTTTTGGGTCAGGGGCCTGATGTAAGGTTCACTGAGGTGACCAAGCTTCAGGTTGGGCCTGGAAAGTATATGCAGAATGAATGGAGACATAGACAATGCCTTTGGGACCATAAATATGAAAGAAGAGCTTTGCTGTGACCTTACGCTGCGCTCCACACATACATTTGAAAATACAATGAAAACATTAGAATTCTTTCTATGCCTGCTTCCCATACAAGTGTGTTTTATTAGAGTTTCTCACCTTAAAGGCGAGAGAGATCACTGCCTCTCATGGTATCCCTCATGTCATAATTGTCACGTTTCATCCTCCCAAACATTCGGGAATCTCTGCCTCTTTATCGCTCTGTGGAGACAAAGTTCTGTAAGTATACAAAAAAGGAATACATACTGGTTTGTTTTGTAATATGGGACTACAATATGGAAAAAACCCTCTAGTTAATATTCTTCTTCTTTCCTTCCTAGCTTGCAATGTCTAGCTATATTTCTTACTAATGTTGGTGTAGGGATGGAGATAGATATTGACTTCCATCTCTGTACAGAATTCTAGCTTTACTGCTCCATAAACTGCTCCAAGAGAATAATAATAATATGATGTCATGATTTATAAGCACAATATAGTTTTTTACATTTTTATACAGTTTCAAATAGTATTTGCTTTCAGTTTCCTTTTATATGAACTTCTATTCAATAGAAAGTCATAGAAAATCTCAAGGAGATTGTCAGCCTGAGGACATATAACCTTTGGCAATATAAGTCCACTGGTAAAGAGGGCATGTGAGTTTTGAGCTCTTGTTCCAAGTCTGCCTTTTAGACACCAGTTTGGAGCCCTTTACTCATCAGTTTGCAGCCCCCTGTTATTCCACATTCATTAAGGACTCTGATAGCCCCCCCTCAGTGATATCATCCCTACAGAAAGATTTTTCAGAAAATGTAAACACAGACAAAAGCAAGAGCAACTGAATTTTGAAACGCACATTATCTTTGCTCTACAGCTGAGTAGCATCAAATTCATCTGGTAGGAGCACACTCTTTCCTTGGTTTACATGTGTGTGAACAAGTGATGTATTTTTAATGAGATTTATTTTCATGACAGGAATCGCACTGACAATTTGCATTAAAGATAAGCTAAATGAGCTGTTCAAGATTACAACAAGCTTCCTCACATTTGTTTCCTTTAATTAATCCACATAGTATGTTAATTTTGGATTAAGTCCTTGCCTTACACCATCTATGAGATCAAAGTCATCCTTCAATAAAATCTTTGATCACCTCATTTTCTTCATGTCTGTTAACCCTTTGAGGACATAACTTTTTTTTTTCTATTTTGTCTCAAGTGAAATGGCAATTGTTAAACTTTTCAGCTGGACAGAAATTTGTATTTCCAGATGGGTTTACTTTAAGTACCTAGTCATTTACTGGAATTATCAAGTCAGTTCCCATGTTAATCAAAAATAAATGATATTATATGAAACCCTAGTGACCTCCAAAGAGAACTGAAACCTATTAGGTCCCCAGTACAGACCTTACCACATGTGCTGATAAGTAACTGGTAGCAGTAGATGTCTGTTATCATCCATAGGGATCAGTTGCACGGGGGAGAAACTCAATCAGCAAATTCGAGGGATGTAGGATACATCCTTCATCACCAGATAACACAGATAATTTGCCAACAAAGATGCAAGATGAGCCTTGGATTGTTTCAACGTTGGACGAGAAAGAACAGACATAAGGGGCTGTATAAATGCTGGTTCTGCCTTCTCCCTGCTTCTTTCCTTTCTCCTTTCCCTTCTCCCAGTTTCTTTCTTCCTATGATATCAAGTCCTAGTAAAGTCTCCAACTTCTGATGGTTTTATCTGCTTCACCTGCCTGCTGGCCCTGCTCCTCACTCCTACCCTGCAGTGCTCTGCTCTCCACAGGAGAATCTGCCAGCTCTGGGTTGCAGCATGAAGCTGCACACAGGCAGATGAGCTGGCAGGGAGACGCTGGAGGATTCTCACTGCAGATGTCACCAGCCAGAATTTAGCTGCCAAGCTAACAAGCTTCTGCTGAGGGTGTCCAAATTAAAATTAGTTAGAGTTTAGGATTCGGCCAATACATGTTTTCCTGGAACAGCAAAAGAGGCTTACTTGATACTGAAAATGCCTTTTTCTATAAAGCCTGGAAAAAGTAAGAGTTCTAAGTCAATGTGTTGTAAGATTTTTAACTAACATATTTGCCATACTCTCATTTTTATTTTTATTGATTGAACAATTTTAGATAAAATTTTCAAAGTCTTGCTGACATGAGCTGCAGGAAAAGAGAAAGATAGTGTTATAAAACATTTTAGATACCTCTGCAATGTAAGCCTTCTATCACAGTACCATAAAGCCTAATCACATCTCACTGCAGTAATGGAAACACTCCCATCACCCTCATTCCCAGAGCAGGAAGCACGGGAGAGGCATCTTGAACCTCTCTCTTGACTCCAACAGTCAACACCGGAAAAAAAATAAGGAACAAAGCCCAGTGTACACCTTACCCAAAGGACACAAAATCTGGGCTTGGACACAGGTGTGGAACAGGGAGTCTCTATGCTGTGAAACTGCTGGCACAGCCCTGGCACAGGTCTGGTCAGGGACAGGTAATGCCCCTCGGGATAATGCCTGTGCATGGTTTAGGGGTTGACAAAAGGTACAGATTGTTCCCAATAGGCAGTTTGGATGCAGATACCTTGTTCTGGAGCCTCCATGAGTTTAGCTGTGTCTTGCCAGGAGTTTACTAGTTTGTTTACTAACTTGTTTACTAGTAGTTTGTTTGCTACCTTGCCAGTTTGTTTACTCATAGAGAGAGATTCAAACAGGCTTGTAACTCCAAAGAAGGACTGTGATCACCCAGGGAGATGGTGCACCTGTAGCTTACTCCACACTTACTTCCCCTTCCATTTATAATCAAAGAAATAGGACACTGATGCTCAGCTTGTTAAACTTGCCAAGTAAGGCAGTGAAACTCCCTGTTTGGAACAAGAGTGTTTAAGATTACATCAAAAGAATAAGGAGGAAGGTAATTTTTATACCTGTAACAGGAGACCAAAAAGACAGCCTATCAAGCACATTTTGTCAGGAGACAAAGCCAAGGATCATTACTTGGAGGATTCAATAAATGTCATTAGAAACAGCACTTTTTCCCACTTTGTTCTTATCATGACACCCTGGCAAAGTGCTAAGAACTATTTCTAAGGAAAAGGTTACAGATGCTGGCAGATAGGAGCAGATAGCATCACAAGAACTTGCACTTGGGGAATATTATCTGCCAGATTTAAAAAAAAAAAAAAAGAACTTTTGGAGCTAGTGATGACAGATCAAAAAAACCTAGCATGGCAAAGTAACAACTGCAAAGGTAAAAATCACAGAAGATGTTTTTAAATTGCATGCGAGAGTCAGTATCATAAGGGGAGCAAGAAGTTTGAAACAGGAGAATTCTATAATGATCCAAAGCAAAGGGAAAGTGTAGGTAGAACATGGCAAATAGATAGAGAATCATTTATCTGGGGAGAAGAGTGAAGAAAACAGTTAAATCAGTGCCATCTAGAAATGAATTAAAATCAGTGAGTTCCAGTCCAGAGGGAAACTTTAAAGTTAGATTTTGGAAAGCAAAAGTCTGTCATGCTTTCCCTTTGAATGCAACTATATAGGTGCTTCTGAAACTGTGTAAACTTACAAGGAGGAAGATAAATAAACCTATCACTGATGACAATTTTAACAATTTAACAATTTAAAGCATATTATTACAGAGGACTATTACAGAAAAGGAGAACTACCTTCCTGGTGCCATCAGTCACAAACTAGCCAAGCCTAACTAAAGGCTGCAAAATTTGGACAATCCAACAAGCTTAGAAAAATACACCAAAAGATTCTTCTGACAGATACTGCAGCCCCCTCAGTAAGGAGAGTTTTAAGGCCTACTGCAGAAACAATCAAATTAGAAAAAGTAAAAAAAAAAAAAAAAAGGTTGGGAAAGAACGATGATGTTCTGAGAATAGAAGCAAAAGCATATTCCTGTGTTTAGATCATTCAGTTAAGAGCTGTGTGGATTAACCTTGCAGGGAGGTGCCACGAGCCTGCAGCCAGCTCCAAGAGCTAATAATTGTGTTGAAAATGTTGAAATGCAAATCTTGAGGAGCAATTATGCAAAAATTCTTAGCAGGCAAGTTTTTTGGGGAAACCTTAAAAATAAATTGTAAAGAACAGCATGAGGCAGCACTGTGTAGAATAGTAATTGCTATGCCAGGGGAAAGAAAAGAAAGGAATGTGCTAAGAATGTCATCTATGACTGCTGTAAGTTCCCCAAAGCACTAAGTGAAAGCTAACAGAGCACTATAAGCCACCAGCACAGGCACCCATCCCTTCCTACAGCAACAGAGAAGGGCTGGGCATTAGAGATACATGCTACAGGTCTGGGAGAACATCCTCACCTCCAAGAGAGATCAGGGTCACTTTCAGAGCATGTCTTGGAGTTTCAAACTCTCAAAGCTACATAACATACCATCAAAAAGATTCTGCACACCTGATTTTGTTTAGGAATAAAGATCAAGATCTCTCTTCAGGCATCTTCAGCAAGTCTGGATTAGGTGAAATGGATTCCCAGCTACAGGCAGAGGGTTTTTGGGAGTTCTGCACATACAGAAAACTCTGAGACCCAAACCCTCTCATAACCTGTGTGCAGTCACCAATCAGCTTTCTGACATTTGTTTGATCAGGATAAAGGAAGCATGCTGCTTCGTTAAGTCCTACAGCAATGAGGTTTCTTGTAAGGAACAAGCAAACTCAGGTTCTTTTGTGCACCTTCATCCACTCGGAGGGGAATTACAACCTCAACAATGCCTAATTTTAATAATTTACATTTTTGGCCCTGAAATACATTTTGGCTCTGCTCAACAGACTGCTGAAATGTCTGCCATCTGGCCATTACCCTGAAAAAACAGGAATGGAGTCCAGTGAACCCCTTCCTTCTGCCTATGCTCAATAATCCCAATGTGCTGCCTGTCCTAACCTTGCAGAAGGGTGGTCTGGTAAGCTTCAAGAATCACTATGAAGAGCAGCCAGGACAGCAATCCCAGCCCAGGTGCCTTCGGGACAGGAGAATCACTGAATCAAATGAAAAGAGCAACAACCTTGCCTTTGATCAATCTCTGCTGTCTGTTTTTGAAGATGGTCCCTTCAGACAGGGTGATGTGGCAATTCTGGCAGGCTGCCTGTGATCCCAGCCTGTGCTCTGTCTGTATTAGAGACTCACTATCCAAACTTGTCTTCAGAATTTCAGCCATGTAGCCTCCCTGCAGTATTGCAGTAGTAAGGAGAGTATGACCACATCCTGTGTACAGAAGCAGGGACCTGGAAACTTGGTTCCTTTCTACTGCACGTTCTGTTGATCTCAGAGAGTAAAGGATGTGCTGTTTCTCCAGCACTTCAGTTTCATATCTGAGAAGCAGGGGAAGTAGTGCTCACTTCCTTTGAGAAACACTTGGACTGTGATGGGATTAAGAGAAAACCAAAAGGAAACATTGCAGTAGCTAAATAGATGCAAACCTCCTTCCCAGTGCTGGATTGATATAATGTAAAATATACAGTTGTAAACTCTGTAACCTCATGAACTAGCACTGTGTTAGAGGCACCACCTTAACTCTGCTCCCTTGGATGTGTGCATCACAGCACATCTCTGATGACATGATTATATACAGCTTCTAAAATAATATAATATCAGGCAGTTTTGTTCTACAGCCTTATTTATTACTTCTGAGTCTGTTGTCTCTATTTAATCTTTTCTTGCCTGGAAGAACATCACTCCATCAGTGAATCAGCATCTCCAGAGAGGAAACGAAATGGAGCCACGTTCGTAATATACAGCAAATCGCTGTCTTAACACTCAGTTAATGTTCCACAGTGGATTAAGAATTATTGTCCTAGTATTTCAGCTTAGCCCAGATTTAGTGCCCCAGTGGAAGAATTAAGGAGTAGATGAAACAGTCCATGTAAAGCTAGTTTCCAGAGCAATAGAGGAGAATGTTGCTATCACAGTCACTAAAGCAGGTACGTAAAAATCAAGGAGATACCACAAAGTGGTTCCCTTTCCACAAAAGCTCTAGTGAGGGGAGAAAAATGCATTTGGATACCACAAGAGATTACAATGGTATCAGTGAAAGCAGACAAAGATAAGATGTTTAAACAGAATTGTTTTAATGCATGCAATCACAGACAGAAATAGGACTCGTGCCTCCATGGTCTGTGTGTTGTTACGCATCATCCAGTTTGGTACTGCCTGGATTGGCCACAAAAGAGACTTTACGGCAACTGACACACATGCCCTAAACCTTTACTCACTAAAGACTTCCCTGAGGGGTGAGGTCTTCAGTGAGGATCTAAATTTGGGAGGGATTTTCTCTCTAACTCCTACCCCTATCCAAGGAATATTCCTGCAGTTCCATATCTGGCCACTGCTGTGCCTTTCACTTCTCTGGCTCTGACATGCTCTTGCAGGTTTGTGGTGACTAAGTGTTGTTGAACAGTGTGTTTTGATGGGATCTGAGCTGTAAAACCCAGGAAGAAATGCCCCCTTGAAGGTTCCTGTGTTCCTCAAACTTCCTGCAGCTTCAGATATCAGCTGTGCAATCATGAGATCACACATCTGACTCACCACTTCTAATCTATTTCCCTCAACTCAGCTTTGCTTTGGCAATATTTCCACCCCCACGTCTCTTGCTGACTGAACACCAAGCAAATTAAATCCTGATCTTTCTCTTTGACTGCCTCCTCTTGTTCTCTTGTCTTAGTTTTTATAACTAAGATGCTGCCATATCCCTTTTACTTCATGTGAGTAGCCAAACAGGTTGCTCTCTATACTCTTTTGTACATTAGGCTATACTTAAACACCAATGGTCCTTTCTGCACACTTCTGCTTCCCTTTATTAACCTACTTATCTGTTTCTGACATTTACTTTGCTGTTCTCCCCTCCATTTTGACAGCAGTGCTGACTCTGAGCACCAAGTATGACTTGTTTGTCACTCTGTCCTCTTCCTTTCTCTCATGCTGCCCTGACATAAGTGACTATTTTTTTTGAACTGCCAGACCAGTGACTCTCCATCTGCCAGTAGAGCTGTCTTTGTCCCAGGAACCAATGCACAGTGTCACATATTACCCCACTGTCCTTCAAATACCTCATCAAAACCTATTTCCCTGTAAGACAGAGAGCAACATCATATTACCAGAATAACCAAAAACCACAGTATCACTGGGCTTGCTGAGGGACCTACAGCCAGGCACTTCTTCCTTGTGCTTCTGAAAAAACCCCCACCTAGTAACAGAAAGGGACATCATAAAGGGTTTTACTGAGCATGGCGTCATATGCAGAGACTGAGAAAGAAACCTCAAGCTTTCAAGATCATTCTGAACTCATCATTTCTTCACTGAATTATATGATGTTTACACTGAACTGTACAGTTGAACTCACCACTTCTAGCTTCATTCATCAGTCATTTTACACATCCATTCCTGGGAAAAAGACACAGGGCTGCTGGTTCTGCTGGAATACATGACACATTTTCCAGTGACCCTGTGCAAGCTAAGCATTGGCATAGGCTTACATGCTGCAATTATTGATCTCTTACCCATTATATAGGTTAGCTGTTTTCTAACTGTACTAATTGCATTTCGTTGTCAGTTCCTCCGTGTCTCTACACTTGTTACTGTAAGCAGATACTAGATATAAATCTTAAACATTCTGGAGTTATCCCATTGTTAGGCTGTCCCCTTCTAATCAGGCTTGGAGAATGATGAAGGAAAGGCAGTTTACTTATGTCACTAACATGGACTTTCTTTCCAGAGTCCCAGGAACGCCCAAGGCTCACAATGCCTTCCTGTTACCACATCAGATGGTTTTCTGATGAGTCAATTCCTAATGCTTGCAAGTGTGCCCTCACTTTGAAGTTGGTCCCCCACGTTGCTGCTCAGTGCTGCTTATGCTATTTGGTCACAGGTCTGACCTTGACCAGAAGAGAGGCTGGTAAGCGCCCTTGCAGAGAGTGTAAATAGATGGATCTGGGGAGAAGAACAGGAATAGAATGCTTGTGCTACTAGCTCAAGTCAGTCACACATCAATTCTGCTCTTCATTTTCCATGCTTGTCCATGCCTCATGCCAGGAGACTTTGCTGTCCGAGAAAATGGAGGGACATTATTCCCTGGAGGGGAGGTAGATAATGCTGCTAGTGTGAAAGAATGAAGTGGACTCTTATGAGCTCTCTGGCCTGTGTTTTCCACCCTCAGTGTTCTGTGATTCATCTAATTAAGGTACACAGCCTGGAAAACAAGAGGCAATTTGGAACTTCTCCTCATTAGCTGGGCATGAATGGGATTTTTTTTTTCCCTCTTGACTATCTTCATTTTGTCTGTGGCAGTTCTTCATGACTCAGACTCCAGAAGGGCTCGTGATTGTGTGGGTTGCCTCTGGCAAAGGCAAGTAGCTTGAAAGTGTCTGTCTGTCTGACTTTTACTTCTCTCTGAAAACAAACACTGAAATGCCTATTCCCTGTGCGGCTGACCCAGCTGCTGTGTCTTGCCTCCTTGTTGGGATACACAATGATTAATCTCCTTCTACATAGTTCAGTACTTAAACCATATGTGAAGGGGGCACAAGGGCTTTTATATAAAGCAGGGATAAAAAAAGACTTGTTTTACTCTTAATGAAGAAATAATTTCCTTAAGAACAAAAAGCTCTTCGCAGCCAGTGCTTATAAATTGCTTAATTGGAAATACACATAACAGTCCTGTGAGGATTATCCGAGTGCTTCTGGCTGGAATTAAGAGTCAGGAAAGAAAAGTTATTTTAGAGATACTAATAAAACAGGAGGTTGTGAAGGCTTCTGGGATATATACAGATGTTTTATTTTAGGCTTTGCATATAAAGCTGATTTTTAACCAATTTGTTATTGGTTTTCAAGCTCTGCTGATTAGCCTTCAGGCAGAGATGAGTGAAAATAAAGGGACAGACCCCCAGATCAGAGGGAGATAACTCCAGAAAGGTAGATTGATTTTTTTTTTTAGCTGAGACTTCAGGCTATTGGGCCTGCCAGGAATGTCTAGGGAGCTATGTGAGATTTAATCAAATGTGCCAGAAACACAGCTTTGGCAGTACCTTCCCTTGTTTCCTGATAGGTATCAAGCCTCTCAACAATCCTCTGCTTTCTGCAGGAGATGACAACTGCACACACAGGCTCCTTGCGCAGCTGCAGTGGAAATGCCTTCCTCTACTTTCTGCCACAGCCAGCCTCCTCCTGGGAAAGGGGGAAATGGTGGCTCTTGCAGCTCCACGACTGCCAACTCCTCCATTTATTGAGCTTTTTTGCGCAGGAGCAGTGCACCAGCAGGGCTGCATCAAATCCCTGGATTCTACGTACTTTGCTGAACACAAATATGGAGCCTCTCAGCCACCCCCACACAGCTTTAGCCACCACAGCTTCTCCTGTTCCTTGGAGGCAGCAGAGAGGATGGGAAATGTCTGCCTGCTTCGCAGGGCTGAGATTCATCTCTGCTCTGTGATCCTACAAGCCTTGTGCAAAACAACTTGCTTCTTTCTGTAGCTCTTTGTTTAGAGCCCAGCTCCAGGGTCAACTTCCAGGGCACGTGAGGCCCTTCTGTCACTGAATGAGCCCCAAAACTTTGGTGGCTGACAGTAAAGGCACCTGCTCCACCTTCCTGCAGCTGGGTTTGCTTATTTGGGTTTGGTTTGGACACTGCATCCAAAGGCTGTGCTGTCATCACCAGCCAGACACGGTGAGGGGCAGCTGGTGGCGGTGGGTTCCCTCACCATCCCAGGGTCTCCCCACGGGGGTGGGGTCCCCTCACAGCTCCAGGGTCACCTTGTTGTCCATGAAAAATTTTTACCCAGTGTTCCACAAGCCAGTAATTACGCACTCGAGAGAGACACTGATTATTTCAGAGTTGCACAAGCCTGAGTGCTCAGTGGTATTCCACAAATCAAGCAAGCCAACTATTAAAACTTTTTATTATTTATACATTTTAGCAGTCAAAGGCATTAATGTTCATTAGCTACAAGTTACATAATTCTTTTATTAATCAGTATTCTATCTTCTACTGGTTAATGGTTCTCTTGCTTCTCATGCTAATTAGTCCGTATGCTCAGTCTTCCTCTTCTTTTGGGTTGGTGGCTTTCTTGGGTTGGTGGTCCATGAGTCAGTGGTCACGATCTCCCCCTGCCAGAATCACCTTTTACCCAGTCGTAGCTCATTCAGCACAGTTGCTGAGTTGTCTTTATCAGTTTTCTTCCTTGCCTGCGAAGTTCTGCCAAATGACCAGGTGGCCTGTAAACTCTGCATTCTTTGTGCCCACTCTTAGTGGTACACCCTTCTCCCCAGGCTCAGTTAACCTCCCCTCGGTCTGAGATCACTGAAACACGTCGAGGCCCTAAACCTTAAGAAGGCAATTCCACCAACAAGTAATTTGTCTTTCTAACACCCAGACATCACTCAGAGCTTACTTCCCAGCAGCTCTCTGTTTCAAAGATTAAATATCTTTCGTTGTTGTTGCTGTTCTTGTTCATTAGGTTTGAAAGTGTGCAGAGAACACCCTTTCTTAGGAGAATTTTCACACGTTCCACGTTTTGCGATGTTCTCCCGGCCCCCGGGCCCTCACGGCGGCCGAAGGGCGGCGGCGCCATCTCGCGGCCGGCAGCGGCCCCGCGGCCCCGGCCCGGCCCTCGGGAGCCCTGGGGGTGCCCTTCGCTCTGGGAAGTGTGAACACAGTAGTAAAAAAAAATAAAATAAAAACAAACAAACAAACAAACCCCAAACAAGACAAAGGCGGTGCGTGGAAATGATCGCCGGTAGCAGCGGCACAGGTGTGAGAAGCTGTTTTTCACTCCCCCCTGTGCCGCATCTCTGGCAGCCGACAAGCCGGGCGAAGGGCGGGCTGTTGGTAATCCCTTTTTATTCACGTTCTGCCTCGCCCAGCTGAGTGTCCTTCGTTTTATGAGAGTTGCAATCTTTATTTTCGCTTCTAATAAGCGGTGGTATTCCAGCTCAAAAGCCCCACGGGGCTCATGTGCGACTGATGATGAGGGGAGGCGGAAGAAAAGGTCTCTCTTTGGAAGACGGATCCGCTTCAAAGCTGTGGCGATTTGAGGACTGACTGCCAAAGCACAGGGAGCCATGCAGGGAAGCAGACAATAGCCAGGCAAGACTGGCCTTTCAGGCAGCGCTGCAGGAATGAAAGAAGAAGAAAAAAACACTTAAAAATA
Organism: Corapipo altera; assembly: GCF_003945725.1. Taxonomy (NCBI): domain Eukaryota; kingdom Metazoa; phylum Chordata; class Aves; order Passeriformes; family Pipridae; genus Corapipo; species Corapipo altera. Next base: position 3,211,811 of record NW_020884931.1, read on the forward strand.
TTTGAAATGTAAAACTTAAACACGGCGTTCTCATTTTAAAATAAATTCTTTTTTTTTTTTCTTTTAACTAGTGAGAGCATATTCATTAGCAGCTCTCCCAGGTTCAGCAATTTCTAGATGTTATTGAGGATGGTATAAGGATCCACACGGACAATAGCAGCAGTAACTGCTACAAACTAAAGCTACAGTTGCCTATTTAAAGTCTGGCCTGGTCTTAAAGCAAGGACTTGCCTGCCTGAATCTTAGAACAGTTGCACTGACAGGTCCAGCAGGGAGGCTTAGAAAATCCTGACAGGCTGGCACCAGGGATGTTAGTCATGGAGTCCTGCATGGCTGAGGCAGGGTCTTTTTACTCTAAAAATAAGTAAGACTCACGCAGGAGGTCTTCTTTCACATCAGCCATGGTGCCTGCATGTGCGTTCATGCTGCATGCTGTATATCATGTGCAGTAATTTCAGAGCTTTAAATTTGAGTGTTCATCCCCTCCAAGGCAGTGGGGACAAAAGCTCAGGCCAGGATGGAAGGGGTTCCTCAGGTCTAAACATCTGCAAAAGGGGGATAAGAGTGACCATGGACAGGTCTAGGTTTGGACTTTGTTATTTAAGTGATGGGTTTTTTACTTGAGGGGATGATGATGATATGTGTTGGGGTAGAATTGAGACCTTTGGAAACCTGGTTCATGTTTTCAAGAGAACACAAAGCACCAATCTGCTTCTAGAATCTGTTAATTCTGCAATTTGGGAGAGCTGGGTAATCTTGTGGGAAAGATATCCTCAGCCTCCCTGATCCCAAATTTGGGTAACTTACCATACCTTACGCCTTCCTGAGGCTCACCAGATCTGAGTGAGCCTATCTAAGTAAACATTAATTTCTGAGTGCTTAGGGAACACACCTTTAAGCAGAAACTTAATTTAGGCAGAGCTCTTTCTTCCTATAATTTTGGCTTTCCTTTCATTAAATCCCAAATTATGCATGGAATGTAATTTTATCTCTGTCTGTCGCCATGCTGGTAGAGAAGTGAGCCAAAGGCTGTGACAGCTATCACCAAAGCTCAGTTCTACTCACAGAAGGAGTCCCATAAAAACCCCCATTTGATCAAGCAGTCAACTCTATCGGTGAGAAGTTTAGTGTCTGAAAATATATGTATCACAGCTGAAAATAGCATCTCCCTAAGATCTGTAAACTCAGAAAAAGAGGCTGCTTACAGTGTCACTGCCTGACACCTTCCAGGCAGAAGAACAGAGATTTTTGTTCTGTAGTAGTTGCTCATTTTCAGCTTCAGTCAAAGCCTCAAAATCAGAAGCGCCTTTTAAAAAATACTGTCTGGATTTCCCTTGCAATCTCAAGACAAAGTGTTTTACAGAACCACAGAACAAAAGAATATTCTGAGTGAGAAGGGACCCACAAGGATCTAGCTCATGGCCCTGCACAAGACATCCCCAAGAGTCACACCATGTGCCAGAAAGGATTGTCCAAATACTTCTTGAACTCCGGCAGACTTGGTGCTGTGACTACTTCCCTGGAGAACCTGTTCCAGTGCCCAACCACCCTCTGGGTGAAGAACCTTTTTCTAATATCCAGCGTAAACCTCCTCTGACACAGCTTCATGTCATTCCCTCATGTCAATGGTCACCAAAGAGAAGAGATCAGTGCCTGCCTCTCTGTTTCCCCTTATGAAGAAGCTATAGACCACAGTGTGGTCTCCCCTCAGTCTCCCATTCTCCAGGCTGAACAGACCAAGTGACCTCAGCCATTCCTTGTATGGCTCCCCCTCAAGGCTCTTCACCATCTCTGCAGCCCAGTACTGGGAGTTGCTCCAGGGGGACAGGCATTACCTCATTGATAGAGACCCTGTAAGTACTTCTTTCATTATCTGGACCTAATTATGTTGGATGCCACGTACACATGATAGATCTGGGTCAGTTTTCTTCCTAGTAAAACTCTGTTCGTATAAATTTTGATATTTTGAATTTTCATTCCATATCAGAACCAAAGCGTATTTTGCAATATTGTCATTTTTGGTGGCATAGAAACATCAATTTCCAGTCATCTTTAATGATTATTTCCTTTTCTAATGCTTGTCAGCCTCTTCTTCACCCATTTCAGAAGCCTTCACTGTTTTAAACATACCAAGTTCTGCTCTAACTCAGGAGACAGCTAAGGTATTTCTTATGTGCACACAATGTACAGCATGATAGAGGGCCTTTGTTCAGCATTAGTGGAGATCTCTCCTGTTTAATTCTGCATCAAAGAACAAGGTGTTCTACTGCTGAAGTTAAAAGCAACCTTAGAAAGGAGCAATACCACCTGCCTGGTTGCTCATTCCCATTACTACACCCCCTGTCCCCTTGGGTGGCACCAGCACTGGTGTGACAGCATCATGACCCAGCTTTCCTGGGGCTTGCTTGATCGAGCGCAAGAGTAGGGAGCAGGGAGGCAGCAGCAGGCTGGACTTGTGTCTCTGAACTGCTTATGCCAGTGCCTGCTTACACCAGCTTGAAGACTTCGTGACAATATCTCCAGAATGTGGACAGTGAGGGCATTATACTGCCTCGGTTTTGAGACTGGTTCCTGACATTCTCTATGATCCTGATCTCTAGGAGAAAGTGGCAGGGGGTGGTTTCTGCGTTGCTGTGCTTCTCATAGCTTATACTGTCGTTTGGGATTCTCCAGACTATTTTCCCCTATTTCTGTTCAACTGTAGGATCTGCTTCCCACAAGGCATCTTGCCATACTGCTTGTTCCAGTCCTTTTCTTCCTTTCTCCCAGGTTTTCTTGTGCAAGTCTGACAACTCTGTGATAATCATTCCTCCCCCTCACAGCTCTTCATGGGAATCTGCGTGGGTGGGCATAGCTGGTGTACAGAGCACAGCTATCTTCACTCTGTATGTACTCACGAAATTTGCCAAAAGCCTTCCCACTAGCAATAAAATTCCCCTTCACAGGAGATCCATAGCAAAATGGAAACACGCTTTACCAGAGCTGGAACCGAGACTGGAAAATTATGACTGATTTTCCAAATCAAGCATCCCTTAGGAGTCACCCCCAGAGAAATCTGGCTTTTTGGCTCCAGAGTGGCTTCCAAAGTGCTAGAGGCACCTTGGGAGCTGCTGTCTTGGGAGCTGGAGCCTGATGGTTGTGCACAGTCATCTGTATCATCAGCTGAGTGAGTTGGTGCAGCAAAACGCAGTGTGTGCTCCCAGAAGGCACTGCTGCTGTGCTGGCCAGACAGACACAGGATAGTATGGGACATGTCAAGCCTATCAGCTCCATTTGGGGTGACTCACTCGGGGAGGTGCACTGGAGTAACTGAGGCGTGGGCAGGATTTTGATCAATGCGTCATCTGCTTGTGACAGTGCTTCCCCCTACACAAGGGAATATTCCCTTTAAATTTCTCTCTCTATTTAAATACTTGTCTTGCTGCCTGCTGGTGCATAGGCTCCAACTAACTACAGTTGTAAAAAACCTGATACCTAGATGAGACTGGCTCTGAGGGATGTGTCAGCCTGGGACTCCCTCAGCTGCCAGAGCAGCTCACTGATTATCAGCCTCAGCAGAGCTGCCAGGGCATGAGAGAAATTCAGTCAGATTCTCATTCTCAAAGGTGGAAACGTGGAAGCAAATAAGCAAGAAAACTTATATCTTTGGGGACCACATTCTTGTGGTGAAATAGTCAGGGCTAAGTCTCCCACTATGAAGGCAAGGAGATAATCTTCTTAAAGTGATATCAGAGAAACAGTTCCCCTCTCTTCATTGCATTCTTCCATGAAATCAATAACTTACAATGCAAGCACAGGCTCAGAGTAGTTGTCCTTGGGTTATAGCTTGTGTGTACTAGGGTGCACTGAGATCTGTAGGTACAGTTGGTGGTGGAGGTCTACTCGTGTGATTATCATCATCATCAGCATCCAAACCAGCTACTCATCACCTGAAATGCTTTGGGTAGCTGTCTGTGACAGAGCTTATGCACAGAACCTGGTGGATCATTACCCCACGGAGAGCACAGAGGGTGGGAGATGCACGTCTGCCTGAGGGCCTTCAGCAGCCTACAGGAGAAGTTGGTGCTGGAAGCCTTGCTGGGGCATCTTGCTGTACAGAGAAAAACCCTAGAAAGGAAGGGATCTTGCTGATGGAATACAAACCAGACAAGGAGAGGAGGCTACTGGCACTGTTATGTTCACTGGAAACAGCTACGTGAGCTGAACTCAAACCTAAAACTGGAAATCTCCAAACCCAATTACCATTCACCCCTGTTGAGCCCCTTCTTCTGACTCATCAGTATGAATTCACCTCATCACTTGGGGTTGTCTTCTGACAGCACAGCGAGATACTGCAAGCCTGTGAAGGAAAATATTTTCTTCTTTAAGTCACATTTTTTGGAGGTAATGGCTCAGCAGTCAAAAATCATCACCAAACAACAAGATGAGCCAAAGCAAAAGCAAAAGACATTAGTGGGTGGTTTTGACCAACTGGCTAATGAAAGACACATCAATTTTATACTGCAAGTTTATTACAGTAATACAGTCAGATTAAATGATTTTCACAGCTAATATACCTAATTATCAGGCTATGTATATATGCTTTATTCCAGCACATTACAATCTTTTTATCTTTAATCATGCAGCAAGTAACGTACAAACACAATTGTAGGGCAGATTTTTTTCCCCTAAACATTACAAAAGTATGGCTTTATAAGAAAGTTGCAGCATACAGTGAACATTCATTTGTATTTGGGCATGGCAACATTCAGTATTAATCAGTGAACAACAGCATCTGTCACTGCCATGCTGATTCCAAAAAAGCCAAGGGAACTGGGAACAGGGAAATGCCCATCAGTGTTAGAGAGATGGAAAATATATGTCTATATACATTCAAAGTACGAAAAATGTAAAAAATTATTTTCGGGATTAAGTATCACTTTTATTTGTATGCTGAAATCAGAGTTACGGAGTCTTGAAGAACATAAATACACAAACGGTTTCTGTCTTCCTTTAGACCAACAAACATCAGGAGTGATACAATTGACTTAAAAAGCGTTACTTCAGGTGTAAAGAGGTCAGAGGTCAGAATCTGGCCTGTTCTTCCTGCTAATGGTGCTGCAAAAATAGACAGAAGCATATGGTTAGGAAGTCATAGGCAGCTGAATTTTGCTGGAAGCCCAGAGAAAAGAAAACAAAGATATATTTTTAATAGATTTTATTTTTAAAAAAATGGATTCTAGAATAAAATGCGGCCAGCATCACAAACCCTTTGCTGGACGATTTGAGTTGCTGGCAAGCAGAAGCACTTGTGCTTGGTATTCAGGGGTGAAACACCCATTTCAAGAGCAAAGCTGCTGCTTCTTTACAAGAGAAGAAGAAATGTCCTTACCTGTCAGCAGCACAGAGCCTGGGACGCACAATGAACTCGTGCAAAGGCTGCTTCCTTAAGGCATCGATCGCTGGGTACGAGCCGTGCAGTAAGTACTGTCAGTCAGTTACGGGTTTTACCAGGAGAGGGCAGCCAGACACAGACATCCGTGTGCGCACATGCACCCACACGTTTTCACTCACACACCCCCACACAACCCCTCCCTCGCCACACACGCCCCCTCTCAAGTCACTCTCTGTGCTCACTGAAGTGGCTCTCACCAAAACTGTAGTCACACACATACCCAGACAACTCAGATCCTTACAATGCTACTCCTCAAAACTGAAATTAAAAAGATGTAACCTGCAGAGCCAACCTGTAATCCAAAGATTAGAAAAGACTTTACCCTCTCCCCTTTTCGCTGTTGTTTTTATTCTTTTCTCCAAGTTCAGAAATACAGATTTTAGCAACACTTACTCAGTATGCATATATGCAAAATGTAAACATCACCACACAGCACCTAGCACCCTTTTTGATTTACAAAGTCACCAACATATTTCTCATGCAAGCAGAGGGATTTTTCAAGACTGTCAGGTTGCAGGAAGTCTGCAAAATATTTTGAGTTTACTTTTGCTAATGACCTGGCTTGGAAAGAATGGAGAGAAAAAAACCAATGCAGACAGGGCTGAGGTAGATTTGGCCATATCTGATGTAATGTCACTGTACTGAGCAGGAAGACAGATAGGATCTCAAACTTTAACAGATGGGTCACCACAAGATAAGCAAACTGGGTTTAGGGACAAGATTGTCCCATTCCATCACAAGAGGGCTCATTCTGCAATCATGTCACTCCAGGCAATGGAAAGAGTTGCCACCCCAATGGCCCTAAACTTTGGCCCGATGGGACTGCACATGGGAGGTCCAATGGTAGCTCCATGACTGAGGGCCAGCTAGTACTTGATCTCTTGTTAAAACGGTCAGGAGAAGGAGAAATGAGGGGGCTGTGGAGTGATCTTTCCTGTGTAGGTAGCTGCCTGTTACACACTGGGGTGAACACACCAGGATTTTTGCATGTTGGCCAACAGTGGACTAGGCCATGGTACCAGTCACAAATATGCCCCAGAAAGAAACTGCTCAAGACAATCCATCTTCTATCCTCTCTCTGGGCAAGTGGATAGAGGGGAGCCTCCCACATGGACAAATGCATGCATACAAGCATCCCGCTGTCAGCTACAAATCCACCCATAAGCCTGAAGGGCCTGATCCCTGACCTTTGCAATGATCCACAATTATTACGGCCAGTAAGAAATCCCTGCACCGTTTTAGACTCAGTTGCTCCCAGTGGGTTGCTCTGGCTCTCTGAGTACAGCCTCCTGCCTTATTAGAAAGTGCTCTCCATTAATGCCAAGAATCCCTACCTGTCCCCTTGGATTTGTAAGTCTAACAGCCTTCCCCTCCTTCCTGTCTTTTCTGCAATTCCTTATAGCACAAAACTCCCATGGTTTCAAGACAGCGCAAAAACAGTGGATGATTTCCATTCCCTCCTTTCCTGGGATCTCTGCTCCCGGGGCCTAATTACTATTCTAATAATATCCATCACCAGCCTCCTCCGCCTCTCGCCCACCGACATCCGGATGAGATACCGCAGTGCTACTGGGAACAAACCCAATCCTACTCCTCTGGACTCCAAGGGTACCACAGGGGCCGTGCTCTGCACAGTTGCTCTGGTCAGTCATGGGCAGCGAGCACCTGCACTGTCCTCCAGGTTTTTGTGGGGTGTATGTTCCAGGGCTTGGGAGCCTGCAGGGCTTGGCAGAAGCAGGTGAGCCACTGCTTATGATGCAAATCTGCCTTGGCCCTGCTTTTCGTCCCAAGCTGTGACAGCCTCTGTCTGCAGCAAAGCCTGCTGAGGGAGCAGCCTCCCTGCAAAACCCTCACCCAAGATTGACCCTGAATTTCCCTGTTCACAGCCTCTCCCACTGAACAAGGAGGAATAGACACAGATGGAGAAAGACATGCAAGTCCTCAGGGGCAGGGGCAGAAGGACACTGAGAACCAGAGATGTGGGATTTCAGGAGAAGGGTTAACCCCTTCATGGCCTGCTTGCCACTTTTAGGGCCGGGCTGACATTTTCTCCGCCTCACAAGCAATCCTGCATATTCACCTGCCTAGCTCAGGTGGCACTGGCACTGAGGTCCTCCTATGGCATGTGGGAAGGAAAGGCTGGGAGGAGCACCCCAGGGTCTCAGAAAGCATGTTCCAGTTTGCTGTGACTGACGTGTTGTGCACTCCCACAGGAAATCTCCACCTGGCCATGCCTGGCATCACCAGTGCCCTGGCGTACAGGAGGTACCCCCTGCAGAGGGAAACTGAGTGGAAGTGTTCCCTGTGCTGATGGAAAAAAAGGGTCCAGTATGGCCTCCGTGGCACAGGCAGGGAATTAGCCAGATGAGACATGAGCCATTTTTGCACAAAGCAATTGAGATGTGACTAAACATCTTTTCTTAGCCAGAATCTTGCTAAAAGGGTTTCGTGCCCTACAGACTTTGGCTCCAAGTTCAGTTGAAGAGCGGAGTGAGTTCTTCACTGCTGCTCAGTGCAGATCTGGGAATTGAGTTACACTACTCCAGCAGAACAGAGGGTTGGGCTTACAAAGAGAGGAGAACACTGGGGTCCAAAATAAGGGATGTCCCCCAAAGGGAGTGGGGGCTCTGCTGCTTCTGCTCCATTGGTACTGAGAACAGCCAGGAGAGCAAGACCAGTGCCTTGAACAGAGATTGCTCTGCCTGAGCAGTGAGGTTCAGAGCTACCCAGAAGGCGGGGAAGCCCCAAACCCACTTTCTGCAAACACACCCTGACTGCAGTGCCCAGTCAGTAGGAATTTTTTGTCATTTCCAGGGTCAGACCCTCTGTCTGGACCCGGGTGGCAAAAATACTCTAATTGACAGCAAGGAACAGCTTTTGACAGCAGAACATCACATCCCAGTTTAGGATAACTTAACAAGTGCTAGTGGCTCTGAGACCAACTGGGAAACCAAGTTAGTGAGCTACATCTCCTGTAGAGATATGTTCTAAAACACAAGTCAGAGAGAAATAGTGTCACTTATGAAGGACAGGGCTTCCACTGGCCCTGCTCCAATTTGTTTACTGCCATTTGTTTACTGGGCAACAAGGAAAATGGTTCCTTCCCCACTGCACAGGTCTGTAGAGGCATCAGGGCTGGGATTGTCTTTAACCCTCTCATTCCCAGGTGAGACAGGATGCTTTCTGTCAGCTGTTCTGTGGGTTTCTATACCCCAATCCCCCAGGAATATACACTCACTGCCCCTCTCTGAACTCATACCCTCCACATGACCTGCTGTAAAGTATCTTGGTAAAATCAGGTACCCTGCAGGATTGCCTCTGCTTCCCTGCAGCATCAGCCATGGACTTTGTGGTTATTAGTAGATGATGCTAGATCATTGTTAGAAAGGAAACCTGACGTGTGAACCCTGTTGGTAGAGAATGATGTTTCTCCCAGCTCCAGCAGAACACAGTCCCATAGTTACACCATTTGAAAGTCCCATTGGGCGTGTGGGTAAATCTCACATGCCCAGTGTGTTCCTTTTTACCCAGGTACATTACACAGGATAGAGTTATCATATTGGGAATTCAGATACACTGATACCAGTTGACAGCTAAGAAACCAAACATAACACAGTCTCGACTACAGTTAACCCTTCACATGCACAACGAAACAGAGAACAAGGAAGGCTTTTGCCTTTAAAAGTGCCGTGCCTGCAATCAGTTAGAAAAGACATTTAAAATCTTGTCACAAAATATTGGATTTTCCAGCATAGCCTAATAGGTTAAGTACTAAAATCACACTAAAATGCAGAGGGTGGTGGATGACCAGCTCCCCTAAGTTGCCTTTGAAAATCCAAGACCCAGCAAATAAAGTCAAGGAAAAACATTTACCACATTTTTTGTTGGTAGCTTTTTGCCATAGGATGGTAAGGGCTTTAGTGCCTGAGGTATAGGTAGTTCCTGGATGCTTTTAGGGAAGTGAGAAGGGGGAAGAGTCTGGAGAATAGTTTGCATAGCTTGCAGATATAAAGAAGCAGGTGTGTTCCCCACCAGGCTGTTGAATTTGTCTTCTCCCAGCAAAGCTGTCCAGTGGTCTGGATGCTCCTGCAGAACTTTCCGCATCTTAAACTGCGGGTTGGGCATGAAGAGCAAGAGGTAGTCGAGGCAGAGCTTCTTTGATGCAACATTGACTTTGGAGTCCCACATCTGCTCCAGGATGACGTCCAGAGGGGTAAGCCCTTTACTGTCCTCTATCCTGGGAGAGGCTCCATTTCCAAGGAGGATGAGGACCGTCTCTGACCTCAGCAGTTCACAGGCAAGGTGCAGGGGGGTTTTCCCATCTTCCAAATGAAAGCAGCCAGCCCTATTGATGTAGGAGTTCAAGCTGGGGAGCTTGTGTGCAATTTTGATGATCAGTCCCAAGATATCTCTCCTGTCATATGTGACCGCCATGGCCAAATGAGGAGCAGAGGATGGGCAATAGCAGAAGTGTTCCCCAGGCACCTTGAGAGCCTCCTCTGGAAAATGAGACAGCAGATACTGAGCATAAGGCAGGTGATTATGCACCACTGCATAGAGAAGGGCTTCTGAAGGTGAGTAGGTTCGTAGGCTGGCATTTTCCTCCCAGTAAAAATATTCCATAGTTCTCATGTCTTCCAGCATCCACACAGGCTTGTGATCTCTCACAGCCTGGTAGAACATATAGGATAAGAACTTGCAGTGCCTGCTCTGATCATCCTGCAGGCTGGCCTGGTTACTGGCCATGGCTCAGCAAATAAAGAGCAGCTCCACACAAAATCACTCCAGACTGTAAGATCAGTGCACTTGGAATGCCGATCCCGATGCTGCTGCAACCTTCAGGCTGTCATTGCTGCCTGGACTGCACTAGCTGGAATGCATGGGCTGATCATCTCCACCCATTCATTGTTTTTCCCCTCACTGCAGTGGTTTTGTTTAGGTAAGCACAATCCCACAGGCTCAGTTAACCCGTGCCATGCAAGCAGATGGTTAGTAAGTACATCCCGCTCTGTGCGTGGCACAGGTTACTGAAACGCTGTCAGACTGAGAGTGATTTTATACACACACAGCCAGCGAGAACAGAGGGAGAGACTAAAATTAGCTTGAGAGGTGAGGCGGATTTCTGTCTGCATTTCATGTCTAACCAGATCAGCTCATACACTGCAGTAAGTGGAATAGCAATATTCCTTTTTCCTTTTTTTTTATGTATGTCACTCACACGCGCACACACACACAGACACATCTCGTTATATAGTAAAAAATATGTAGCAGTGTAAAATACTCCACGGCTGATAATATGCATGGTTACATGCTCAGGAAATCAAGGGGTTGGTAACAGTAGCATGAGGAAGGGATCCCTATTTTGTGAATAATGGTATGGCTGGCCACTCAGGAGACACTGATGTTAATGGATTGTCTATAAGGCATTAGGGATGTTTGAGATCCCGGCATTAATCTCTGCAGAGGGAAGAGTCAAACGGCGTGTGCAGTAACGATGCCCAGAGTCATAAAGTACATTGCTGGGTTTAAATGTCTGCATTTGTTCAGCAGGGAAATACCTGAAGGGCCTCTGTGCTGCCCAGCAAGTGCATAAACAAAAGGTTAATGGCCAGACCCCACTGGTGGGTGAGGAGCTTTGATCTAAGCATTTTTCAGATGTCAGTGCTCTAGGACTGGGGTCAGAGCAAGCAGCAATGGGGGGAATTGGGATTAAGCAACCAGACTTGTGCAACACCCTGGCAAGACACAGAGGACCAAGGCCTACAGGTTTGAGGGGGTATTCCCTGTTGGATGAGGCAGAAGGACCTGACTAAAATTAAATTAACTGAAAAGAAATGAACTAAACCAAACCTCCTTTATGGTGAGCTGTGTTTAAGAAAGGAGGGTTTCCATGCATCTTATAAATCAACAAATTGCAGTAAGATAGTATCTCACCATTTTTAGGAAAACAGAGAAAATGCAGCAAATCAAGATTTCTTTCTTCATTTAGCAAGAAGACAAACATATATTCAGTATATTCAAACTAGAGAGAATTCAAGTATCAGGTCTGAACATCTCCAAATGGTGTTTGGGTCATCCAAATAGAAAACCAAAGCCACTCACAGAACTGGGACTAGATCTTGCACAAGAAAGCCAAAGCCATGCACAAAGCTGGGTCTAGAACTTGTACATCTTCCAAAGTGTTTGAAATTTGTACTTAGGTTCTCAGAAGAGAGGTGAATTAGTATTTAAGTGGCTACAGTCTTTCATCTAAAGCTCTCACAGAGCTTTTCCTACTAGTAAATCATGACTATACCATAGGAATTACATGGATTTCATTATTTCCATGTTGCAGGTATGGGAAAACACACATTTTACATAGCCCAGTCTTAAAGAACAGCTCATGGATCAGGATGGGCACCGAACCAGGAATTGCTGTATCTTTGCACAGGGGTTATAGTCATTAAGCAACCCTCACATGCTGCAGATATTAAGATAAGGATCCCCAGGGAACTGTTCACCCATCCTGTTTGAGCTTAAATAGCATCTGGATGATTCATCTAGATGATGCTCTTAGTCATATGGATTAGTTTTAGGTAGTCCTGTGAGGAGCAGGGAGTTGAACTTTGTGCAGAGACACATAAAATTCCAGAGAAAAATGTTCTGCAAGTATCTCCAACAAACAGTGAAGCTAAAATCCCTGAATCAGGAATGGCCACTGGGCTTATGGCAATCACCTCTACACCACAGGTCCAGGATGTCCAGGGTGTGAAAAAATCTGTAATTGCAGGTGTCCTTGTAATTACAGGTTACACTGTAATTCTTCCCAGGAAGCCCAGTACAAAACTATGGAGTCCTTCTTAAGTTTTGCTCACCTCTGCATGGTTTCAAATGGCACAGATCTCCCTGCTGTTCTGGCTCCTGTCCTTGGCCTGTTTTGGTTTTTCCAGGAGTTTAGAAAAGCTGGAGCTGAGAGGACCTGCTTGATGGCAATGCATGGCTTCTGAATTTTATTACAAGCATAATGCATCTGCAAAACACCATAGATACATTAGAAATGGAAGACATTAATGTGGAAACTTTTACTGAGGAACTGGAAGAAGATTAGGAGTTTGGAAGTTTCTATCTATTTCTTTGAATTTTGATTTGTGGCTAAAAATATTGTTTCCTAATTCATAAGGCCTTTGTTGTGGCTTTCCTCTTGGACAAAGTGCAGTCTAAAAGATTAATAGAATCAGTTTTGACTAATAGAGAGAGCATCCAAGAGAGCAGGAAGAGTTTTGAAGGTAAAAACTGAAAAACAAAAGCTGATTTTACCCAAGACAGCATTTACCTTTTCAGTTGAGGCCAAGAGGCTCTTTAGACCTCTCCTGGGCAGATGCATTTTTCACATTTTGATTGTGATTTCAGCTCATAAAGTGATACGGTTATTTTGAACCTGTGAGAAATATAGCATGTTTGTGAGCTGTTCAGGAATCTTCTTACTGAGTGGTAGGCTGAAAATATTGTTTTGGGGCAAAAGGAAAAATTACCTTATATACAAAGGCAAGAATTGAGTGTTAATATAACTGAAATCTTATAACTTTAATAAAATATGATTATTAGCCCAGGTCAAATTATTACAGATAAGTAAATAATACTCCTATGCAGAAAAAGTTTCAGTAGTAGTAGTAGTAGTAGTAGTAGCAGTAGTAGTAATAAAATAATTTGAAACTCTTAAGCATACTCTCCTTATATTCTATCCCTATTCGTGATGTTATACTCCCCCTGCCTGTGGTCATCTGGATCCTGAGGTTGGTGGTGATGTTACAGAGAATCACCGAAATTCAGAGTTATTCAGTGGGAGGAATATGAAGTTGAAGGTGATGGTTTCTTTTTCCTCAATCTAGAATCTCCTGGCAGTCAATTTTATGATTGTTAACGTGCTTTTATGTCTTGTTTTTTGTTCAATGGACTGAAACTCCATTTTACACCCAAATTTACTACAGATATTGATTATATACATGTAAGATACTATTTCTTTGTCCTCTTTGCTACTCCTAAAACCATTTTTATCTAGCTCTGTATCTGCATTTCTGTCCATAGGTGAGTTGTTTGTAGCTGTGACCTCTCCAGAGCCAACTGTGCCCCATCTCCTACCACCCCACTGGTCCTGTACTCGTCTGCACCGCATCCTGTGCTTCCACTTCTCAAGACCTCTGCAGTCATACCAGGCCCATGATTAACTCTGTTAACTCTGTTAAGCTGGAGTTGTGAACACCTCATGGTGCACAGAAGAGTTACTTTTTACTGCCATCTGTATAAAAGTATGGTTCTACCATACAGTGCTGGTCAAAGTAAATCAAATCAGCCACAGTTGCCTGGCTAGAAGGAAAAAAGTGCTCCTACAGCTAAACCAAATCGAAATGAAGCAGCAGGTACTCAATAGTAGTCCCAGCAAAGCAAGTTTACCAGGCCTCAGTCCTGAGCTTTTGCAAACCCAGTACAGAACCTGCAGCCTGCTGCCAGCAATGGCCATACTGTGCTGCAGGGATAGAGGGTACCAATGGATCCTGTTTCTGGAATAAACTGAAGCAGAAGGGCTTTGTGTACTGCATGCTTAGGCTAAGGCTTGTCATCCTTTCCCTGTCGTTTCTTCCTCCTGCCACTCTGTACAAAGACACAGGAGGCAATGAGGAACACCATGGGGATAAGAGTGAATGAAGATACTTCTGGAAACAGACAAAAACAACAGCACATTTTAGTTACTGGGACTGAGGATAAATCACTTGTTTGTCTGGGAATGGGGCTTTCACATTTGTTGTTTCACTGCCTAATGGGAACTCTCTCCTTTAAGGGAAGACCAGGCATGCCATAGGCTCCAGCAGTCTAGGGGCCAGTATGAGCTCAGCTCAGCTCCTTCCCCTGTGTTTTTGCCTGGGCATACACAGGAAAAACTTAAAGGAAGAAACTGTTTGTGAAGGAGAAGAACAAAAGGGTTTGGGGAAGACTGGGACAATCTCCAGCATTCTACATCTGTCAACAACTCCAGTGAGATGTTTCTTGCTCCCTTTCTGCCTTTCTCCGATGTTTTGTGTTGGCATCTGTTTGCAGGCAAAACTGATTTCAATTCCTCTGTGCCCTTTGTACAGAAGGAGCACAGGACGATCCAGCCAGGACATACAAAGAAGCAAAGCAATTGCCAGGTATCAGGTGCCTGAACACAAAGGAAGAGAATTACAGAAACCTGATCTCTTGATTTAGAGGCAGGCTAGTTTTCAGGATCCTGTCTGCTGGTCTTCTTCCTTTTCTTGGGAAAGAGAAACTGATCTGTAGGTGATGGATGATAACCATCCATCTGTAGGTGATGGATGGTGAGCCTCTAGCAAATGCTTGCTGTGTCCAGATTTCCACATCCAGCCCAGGCTGTGCAGTGCAGCCTGTGGACATGCCATCTGACAAATTAACACCCTTGTGCTCCACAAGGTTGGTTTTACAGAGCATGGAGGGTTTCTTTTATGCCCTACTACATGCTTACCAGCTCTAATTCATCCAGCTGACTAAACAAGGCTTTGGGATGGTGGAAAAATCTGCAGTCTGACCTGTCCTGAATCACAGAATATTTCACTTCTGCTTGCAGGATTCAAACAGTGAATGAGACAACCTCTGACTACATTGCTAGAGGGAAGAAATGAAAATAAGCAGATTTACCACTTTGGAAAGCATTTGAATTACTTGTAATGGGACCAGCTGATGTGCTGCATGCAGAACAAATCAATCCCCAAATGGTTACTTACCTGCAGAAGTTTGGAAGTGAAAGATAACTACCTGAAATGCACCAGTCATCTGCAAGGTGTGTAAGAGTCATCTAGAGACAAGTGAAGGACTTTCAGAAGATGTCCATGTTGCCAGTTGAGCACTGCTGTAATCCAGACGTGTCCTGCTCACAGTGCTACATCCAGATGCTCACCTGTACAAAGTACCAAGACCTGGAGCACTTACAAGAGTTAGGGAAGCTGGGGCAACACAGTGTTTTCCTGCAGGTTCTTGTTTATCCAGCCTGTAAAGGGCTTGGCTTGTTGTGTCCCAGTTTCACCCAGCACTTCGCTTACCAAGTGCGATTAGTCTGAAGCTCTGCTGCAGCGAGCCACAAACAGTGTGCGCAGAACATGCACATATAAGAAGTCTGAGCATGCCTCCACCTGTTCCTTTGTCCACTTGTAAACTCAGGGTATAGACAGTGTCCTTGATGTAGGAAATGCTTCCAGCACAACCGGGTGCTGACAGGGAGCAAATGTTCTAGAAGCAACAAGACAGTGTGTTGGCCACCGAGAGCACAGGTCAGTGCAACATGAGCACGGTGAGACCGATGCCAGACGATGAGCTTCCTTGCTTACGGCAAAGCAGAGCCTGCTGCAAATGTGATAGCATCTCCACAACTGGGAAAGAAGGGAAGTGTAAGGCTGAAGATGGATCTTGACACAGAATCTCCTGTGTCTCCAGTTTCACAGGCTAATTTATACAGACTGCTTAGGTCAACCTGCAAAATTTTGTTCTGTCTCCTACAGGATACCTAAGCAAAATCTCCAGCATTGTAACAATGTGGTCACCTAGTGCTAACACAGTGCTACATCCTCCATGTCTGTGAAGGACTGGCTGAGAGAGATGCAGATAGCAAAGCATGAAATGTCATGGGGTTAGTGAACTTCTAAACTCTGGCTCCTCACAGCAACTATCCAAAATTTTTAACAGCATTTCTTAAGTTATGATGAATATTTGTTCCTTTAATCCATCTTCTTGTTTCAAGGAACAGAAGCTATAAAACACCTGGTAGGTGCCTGTCTCTACCCTAGCTGAAAGCTGAATGCTTTTTTTCAGAGCCATTCTCATCTCTGCTGGCATACGGACCCCCAGTTCTAACTCTCACTGCAGGCACTGGCCAACTGCAAGGGCAAGCTGAAACTGTCTGATTGTCACTGTGTGACCTGAGGGGCAGAGAGACCTATGGCATAATACCAGCTCTGGCCGCTGACGTTGAGGTACAACCTCCCTTACCTGAGGGATGAGGGAATATTTAGTGTTTCCCAAAGCAGTTTTCCTCCTGCTTCCATGAGGAATGCTGCAGGAGGCAGTTGTAAGGGTCTGAACAAGCCTGAGCAAGAGGGATGGGTGCTGAGGTCTGAAGCTGGACTGGTTTTAGGGTGAAGAGTGAGCTGGGACAGGAGATGGGTCAGGAGCAGGAACCAAGGGAGGTGGCAGAACTGAGGAGTGAACTTTCTCAGAGCGCTGGAGAAGGCACGGAGCAATGAGGTGCAACTAGTACCCTCCTGTTCTGAACAGTACTCTGTTCTGAACAGGGCTCTCATGGATATGAGATCCAGGGCCCAAATAAGCTATTAAGCTTATTGAACTCTCTGTTTTCAGGGAAACTGCTTGTGAGCAGATGGTGGGATTGCGAGAGCCTGAGAACTGTCAGGTGCTGCACGATGGTCAGGGCAGAATCCTAACCACCAAGTATAAAATGCTTTTTGTCTGTCAGCTCCTTTTCCATTTCTAAAGGCAGGCACTCAGCAAACACTGGGATAACTCCAAAGAAAGGATAATGATGTTTCTAACTCTCACTGAATGTCATACATATCTTCAAATGTAGGTTAGATCAAGCAACATGTTCATATCTGGAGGATGAGATGTCAGCTTAGTTTAATCAGCTATAAAAACAACAAGGCTCATTTTATTCTATTTTTTGAAAATGCTTTTGAGATTGCACAGCACCTGCACATCAAGAATCCCGGTTTCTTCCATTTCTGTGAGCCCATTTGTTTCAGTTCCCAATCTTGTCCTAATTTGAGGCAACATCTCTCAAAGACAGCACATAAATAGACAGATTATCATGCCTCTTCCAGAAACTAACCTGTCAGCTGAGCTCTGTTTAAAGAACAAAAAAGCCCTTGCAGACAGTCTGTGCCCACAGATACTTTGAACCAGATACTCTTTTTCCAGGGAATGCCTGAGACTGTGAAACAGTTTTATACTGTTGGACATTTTCCTTCCTTGGGATGATTACAGGTATCAGTGCCCTGTTTCACCACACCTCTGTGTAAATGTCAAGGCTGACAACTGCTGAGAAAGCATTCTGGAAGGCATGAATACATTTATCTTCCAACACTGATGAAAAGCAGTGCTTTTTTACACAACCTATAATTAACTCATGGAATTCAGTGCTCCACGGTATCAGCGAGGCTAAATGCTTTGCAGTTTCCAAAGTAAGATTTTATTTTTTCTGTAAATTAAGGTCTTTGTTCTGTGCATATGCAGGAGCTGACACTACACCAAAATGGCAAATCCAAGGCTCTACCACCATGTAGGTGAGCAAGTAAATAAAAAACTAAAGCTGTGACATTCCTAACAAAATGATGACAAATTTGTCTGAACCTTCTTAATCATTTTGGTGCTTGCAAACAAGAGTTGGTCAGAAAGTTAACATCTGAGTATTTTTGTGGGGGAACTACCAGTGCCACGAGGCTGAGCTGCTATGCAAAATTCCATCTTTTGACAGAACTCATAGTCCAAAAAGGAATGAACATATTTTTAAAACTATTTTTATTGAATCCCCCACAAAAGAAGAATCCAGGCTGTGAGTGGCTCTGTTAAACCCCAGAGTCTGCAAGTTGTAAGCCCATAATTAACTGCTGAAGATCACTGAAAATAATCTTCAAGCTTAGTATAATTACAAAATTATTTGTCAGGAAAGTTTTTGCAGTGACTTTCGAGGCCTCAGAGACCGAGAGAGACTTCAAAATTAATTCAGTCATCATGAGCGCCAGGGCCTTCATTTTGTTGTCTCACAGACAATATACTTCATCCAGAGCCAAAGATAACCCCTTACCACAATGTTTCCAGTGGGTTTATCTACAGTGGGTTTTTAATCTTGGGTAAGTGCACAGTCTGATCAACAATTAGCACTTCGGAACTACCTGCAAATTGTATTCCTCCAAGTAAGTTTCCTCTTGACTTCATTGTGTCTAACATTTTGTTCAAAGAATTGTCTTTGAATAGTGGTACTTTTGATGACTTGGACAGTGACAAATTGCTTCTACTATTACATATAATAAGTTCAGAGCCTTCTAACCAGCAGCTGGTCACCTGTTTCCTCCATCTTTATGGTTTAATGTATATGTGAAGTCGGCCAGTGAGAGTTCACTCAAGAGTTGATGGATTACTAGCAAAATGAAAACAGGAAATTCCATAAGGCTGATTAAAGGAGAAGAATTTTGGTGCCTCACAAATGCTTTGAGCACAGTAGATTCCTATTAAGTCCATTGAGGTACAATGTTTGGAGTGTGAACTTTCTGTGGGAGGGCTGCTGCAGTGCTCCTTCATCAGCACTCAGGAAAATATAATCCTGGACACCTCTGAGCTGCCTGACTATACAAATACTATAAATATCAGAAACCCTGAAACAGTTGTTGCTGCATAACAGCCTTGAATGACATCCCAGCCAACAGCTGTTGAATTGAACACTAAAGGAGAATTTAAAGATCTTCACAAAGTCACCCTTTTTCTGACTGAAGCCTCTGGCTCATGTTGATTCAGGACAGAAAAATAAACTCTATTTGTGCCTTATTAAACAGAATGAAATGTTCATCAGTAATGTTCTAAAGATATTGAATTGCCTTAGCATACTGCAGGATTTAAGTTAATCACTCCTATATTTTGTTTTAAAAGAGTCCTCTGCCCAAACTGTCTCCTTTTGATGAAGTTGATAACTTGTAATAAGGAAAGAAATTTTACTACAAAGTAACTGCGGTGAGAGGCAGAAATCAGCTCAATTGGTAGACCTTTGCTGGAATTTAGAACGATGGCTTAATTTTTCAATATACATGTCAGTTGGGTGTTGGTTGTCTTTTGGGTGCTTTTGGTTTAGTGTTCTTTAGGTAAAGACTTAAGAAGTAGAAGCTCTTTCCCTCCTTAAAATGGAGCCTGCACAAGCTCATGTTTACAGTCACCTTTCAGGGTGACACAGGCCAGACTGCTTTTGCAAACACCAAACACTAGTTTGAGATCTCAAGAGCGAAGTCCTAAAATCAAACCAAAACATCAGTGTGGCCCTCTTTTCTTAATGGAATATGAGATAATTTGCAGAAGAAGAGATGTACTGGCAGAAAAATTCCTCTGGGTTCCACCCTAATAATAATGCAGGTCAATGAAGGGCCATGGCCTATATTCAAGTTCCGGGACTGCAAGCTCCCCTTTGCTCAGCAGCACATGCTGCAGTTGTCTTGTGTGTTGCACAATGAATGTGGTTTCTCCCCTCTTCCTCCTTGTCTCTTGCATTTCTACATCAAGGTGTGGTCAGTGAATCAAAAATCCAGGCTCTGGGGCACCAGGAGTTAGACTGGGGGGATGCTGCTCTGCCTAACATAGACCGTAGTGAAAACTCACCAGATAGCTGAGGTGCTCTCCTTTTGCTTTGCCTGGTAGTGATGATGACAATGAAAGACTATTCAAAGGGACCTGCTGTCCTTAAATGCAACATCTAGTGACATTTGAGATGAGCTAAGGATGAGACGCCTACACAGAGCACTAGAAAGACCTACTGAAGCTCCTTACCTTTCCACAAAAGCAGCCAGAGGCCACTGAAAATAACTTGGAACTCCTGTCTTAGCACTAATGTTAGACATCTTATGTGGCTTCACATGCTTCAGTAGCCACCCTGTGCAGCGTGAGTGGGGACTCCTCCCTCATCTCAGAGCTGTTGCTCTGTGTGGGTGGCACAGTGCTGTGCACACCCCTCACCTCCTGAAGGCCAGCTCAGCTGTGGGCGCTGAAGACCGTGAATGCTCGTTCAAAGCTACTGCAGTCTTCAATGGAAGGTTTTTATGGAAATAGTTCTCCTCTGAATTGCTCCAGAAAAACCTCTGGTGAGGTCTGACCCCGGCAGGGCTAAAGAACAATCAGGGTTTCTAGAAACAGCCTCTCTTTGGTCCTTTTACTTTCAAGGCTGCTGTGGAGCCCAGGGATCCCCTACCAAAATCCTGCCATACCAAGTCCCAGGCACAGCCCATGGGCTCACAGACTGGCTTGTTCCCTGAGCACAAGAGCCCTTGGAAAACACACAACCCCCTGAGTAAGGTTCCCAGACAGCCATCCCTCCTGACACCCCACAGCTCCATCAGGCAGGTGACAACAGAGCCAGGTCTCATCGTTCTTCTACCAGCCTTGATAAACACCAGCAGTAGCCGGAGATCAGCAAGAGCCTTGATGCTGGCAAGATGAAATGTTGTTCATGCCTAAATGATATTTGAATTCAGAGATTTGGATCTTGATCTGGGATCTGAAAATACCCTGAAAATAGAAGCATCTTTGTGCAACAGGAATTCATTCTCCCAGCCAGCCCCAGTTGTCAAGACTCACTCCTTCTCAAAATGAGGCCATCTGTCATGGAGACAGGCATCTAACTTTAACCCAGATTTGAAACTGCTGTCTTGGAGGTTTGTAAATAAATTCCAGCAACCCCCCAGCTGTTCTCAGGCTCACACTGAGGGGCCACATCTGCTCAAAGCAAAAAAAATCTGAATTTATATGAGTCACACATCAACTTATTCTATGTAAAAACACTGTAACAGCAATGCCAAAAAAAAGCTGTCTGTGTGCCAGCAATGCCATGTTTACATTAAAGCTTGTCAAATATAGCCCTGAAACACTACATAAATAGGTGGAAATATTGAATGTGCTGCTGCATGATAAAATCAAAAGTGTTAAACTATTACAGGTATCTAATATGCATTATCTTCCTCATCCTCTTTGTCAGGCAGAGTCATTGTCCTCCCGACGGCCATGGCTCCTGCAGCAGAAGGGAACTGGCATGAGCAAGCCTGTTCTGCAGTTGGAGCTGTCCTCTCCCTGCACAGCCCTGCTGGTCTGCTGTCCTATTTGGCAGCTCAGTGCTAAAACAGAATCTGCAAACTGTAAAAAAACTGGTGTAACTATATATCAGGGCTGGACTCTACTCTGGTTCCATGTCTGAAGTATGTTGGCATTTAAAACCTTCATGACTTTTGTCATGCAACTCTTATAAAGAGTGAAGAATTACTATTCACTCTGCTTTCCAAATTGGAAACTGAGGTTAGTTTTAGTTAGTTTCACAGAGTTAATGATTTCCCTGAATAACAGAGGCAGTCAATGTTTCTTCCCTTCCCCTGGTATTATGTTTTTTGACATGATACAAGTCTTTCCAGCTACCTCAGACTCACACAAGAAGTGGGAACAATATTTTGAGTGTCTCTGTGACCTTCCCTAGTACCTGGGGAATGAACACCAAGTTCTGGAGTCTAGGCTAAAACAGAGTGAAATACACTGCTGTTTCTACTCTACTTAAAGTCTTTGTGTGCATGACTGGCATGTTCTGCTCACATGCTCAGGCTCCACTGAGCATTTTCCAAGTCAGAAAAAAATTTTCTTGCAATCAGCTTGGCAGAAATGGTTGGATTTTTTTCTTTGGTTTTGGTTGTGTTTTTTTTCCCTTACATAACGTAAATCATGCCACACGCTGCATCTCTTGGGACAATCTTAATTCATGTTTATGACCATCCTGGATGCTGCACAGGGATCGTTTTCCCAGCTGATGGCTGCAATTGCCTTTCTTGGATTCTCCCACTAGAGGGACTTCCTCACTCCCTTTAATCCACGTTGCAAACATTCACTGCTCATCTCCTCAGCCTACAAATCCCCATCCTTCCCACCGCTGCTGTTCAACAGCTGGATATTGATGGTAGTCTCTGACTGATCCAGGAGGCCACTGCTGTCATCAGTTTTCTGAATTTCCAAGGAAACATCTTCATCTTTTCTCCCACACAGGCATGTTCAGGACGGTGAAGAGGAAATCCCCATCACTGTCTCTAAGACTGGATCATTTTCCTCTTCCAGATCTGTGCTTTAAACTGTGTTTCACTGTCACGGCTGGAAAAAAGCACCCACAGAGGTTAGGCTGCTGATGGACTGGCATTACTGCCTCTCACACCACCCATCTGTTCTCATAGCACACACTTTCCTCTTGGTACATCTTGGTCTATTGTTGTGTCACAGGCTCTCTGGGGACAGGACTGTCTTTTAATCTGTCCTCATGCAGATGGTGTTATCTTGGTGGATGCCTGAGGTTATTGGGAACACACAGCAAAATGCTCCCTGCCTGCAGTTGTCTCAGACTCAAGGGGCAAAACCAGTCAGCAGACATCAGGCAGAAGGTGAGCAATGGGAGGATGACCAAAAGCCCAGAGCCTTGCTTTGTCTAGCCTGGTACCTTCCCTGACACCTGCTCTCAGAAACCTCTCTAATCCCCTGTCAAGGTTTCCTCATCCTTCTTCCTGACACTCTCCTTGCTTCGTTGTTGCTTTGAAAATGTTGTTCTGCCCATGGGTTCTCAGCGCATCTGTGGCACAACCTTGCACCCAGCACAACCTGCCCTTGTAACTATGCCTGGAAAAACCCTGGGTGGGCACACAGCCTGGGGGGGACAACACTGTAAAAGAAAAATGCTCTTTCCAAAACTGAAACTGAGTCTGAGAAGCAGGCTTGAGAAATTTGTCAGTTTAGCTATTTGTATCTATTCATGGTTTTATTGAGTTTCTCACAATGGGCAATAGAAGTGTATGAATTTCTCTACTCACCTGCCTGGTATGCTTCTTAAGATTGTGTTCCATTTTCTTCATGTAGTCTGGGCTAAAATATATCCTTTTTTTTCAGGACATCATCCTATTCCCTCTGCAAAATGTTATCTGGGTAGATTTCATGAAGCTGCTTGGATTTATAGATATATGATAATCCCAGTTGACCAAAAAACCTAATACTCCATACATGTACAGTCACACTGACTCATCAGTTGCTATTTAGCATCCTAGGTTCTTGCATACCCATGATAACATGCATCCTAAATGTATGAAATACATATCATGCAGCCAATTCTTTCTGGGAAGTCCTGGAGTCGTTGTACACAGGCTGTTTTATTCATGAACATATGTCTGATGCTTCCCAGAAACTGCACTTAAGGACATGTGCTGTCACTGCCAGGGTAATCCCTAAAGGCAAACACAGTAGTACATATGGTAAATACTCCCATTACGTCTTACTTTCATGAGTTTAGTGTATTTTGTCGTGCATGGACTAACTGACACATGGATTTCACATCTTGGAAAGACGGAAGACATTGCATACAGATTTTTCGGAGTTTTTCCTTTGCATTTCCTCTACAGTTGAAAAGTGTTAATTATTTAATCTGTTTATAGTTTTCCAATGAGACCTCTAGCAAAGGCAAAATCAGTTAAGCTCTGAAAATCAATGGCTAAGGGCTAAAATCTGTTTCTGTCAGCTGACAGAAAACAAGCAGAAAAGCAATTCTTGGTGACTGCTTGGTCTCTGAGAAGCAGCTTGAAAATGAATCACCTTTTGCATTCCTCGCTATTCAAATGTACCCCTGCAGAGTCCGCACATGGAATAAAGATGGAAAAGTCTCATTGCCTCCAAATACCCACAAGGTGGTGCCATTCAATAATTTTAGGAGGCGAGACGCCACCAAGGCATTAGAGAGGAGAAGTCAAGATCCAGCTCCCCTTGTGAATTGCTATTGCACATGCAACTCGGTATTCTAAACCGTAGGCCAAGCATCACCCCAACAGCAACCTGCACTCAGTCAGTCCAAATGATCATACCAAGGATTTCTGGCTGCTGCCTCGTGTGTCCTCCGGCCTCTTCCCTGTTGCAGGGTTGTGTCCATCTCCATGTGCAGCCCTGGGGACTTTCCTCCATAAGAGATGGCTCAGCAGCATAATAAACCTTACAGTCCAGACTGCTTCCCTATCAGTAGAGGCCTCTGCATTAAATAGAGACCGCCTTTAACCTCATGGCCCCAAAATAGGCAGCTTTGGATGGCTAATAAACATGAGGAAAGTCCCTGGCAAGGGTTAGTGTCAGCCCCCATGATAATTCCAGTTCCCATACTGAGGCTGTTTGTTCTTCCTTCATCATCATCTCTTGCTCACAGGATAAACACTGCACTCTATTACTGATAGACTCAGGATAACTGAGACAACAGAGTAAAGAGTGGGAAACCCTTGTTTTGGAATCAGCAGTATATCACCAGCTGTACTCTACATCAGTTTTCCTACTCCATGGATATGGCCAGCTTATTTTCTAGCAGGTCTTGGATGGACAGATTTTGAGTACTTGGAGGCCTCTTGCCTGTGTCAGATTCAGACAGGTGGCTTAGAAGTCTACCCCTAGCTCAGCCCCTGCCTGAATCCCTTACTCTAGCAAAGCTCTTCTTGAGACTGAGGTTAGTTTCTGTAGGGTTCAGCTGGTTGTTCCTAACCTGCAGGAGAGCTCCTTCCCTTCAAGCCTTGTTTTTTGCTGAATGTCAAACTGCCTGCAAGATCAGTGACTTCTAAATCATGTAAACAGCATATGTCCAGCAGACATTAAAACTGTTGCTTGAGGATGTATACTGACTGTCCTCATAAACACAAACACCAGATCAGCAGAGCAAGAAGCCAAAACAACCTTTCAGAAAGAATTATAGCTCTTTTTTTTTCAGCTCTTTAACAGATTAACTTGCTTTTTTTGCCAGTCAACTTCATCAGCAGTGCTATTCAGAACCCTGATGAAATTCAGATGATAATCCAGGTGGGAGTCTTGATAGCACCTCTGCCTGTGGCTGTTTTTGACTCTGTGGCCTGGAGGAATGCAGACGAAAATTTTATTAGCCTGTCCTTCAAAGATAAGGAATTAAACTTGTCAACATTGTTGTCTAGACTGTGTTGGTAAATCATATGTTTACCATTAAGCAATTGCCAGAACAACACAGGTAAATGAGCAGGAAAATAGTTGTTTGTAGCCTCAGTTATGTTTAGTTGCTGTTTCCTGGTGGAGTGCTGCAAAGCTGAAGGAGAAGGAAACAGAAGATGGGAGAGTCGCTCTAAAGGTGACAGTCAAACAAAGCATGAGGAGTCACATGCTGCAGGAAACAAGGGACAGAAAAGCAGAATATAGCATTTGTCTTACTCGTATATTTTTTTCCTCTCCTTTGTTATCACTGCTATAGAGATCTATAAAATCAGGAAAGGCAGGGGGACCATATATACTTACCATGATTCATTGTGCTCTCTTGTATGAGAATAAGAAATGAAACTAGCAATTAGCAAGCTCTCCACAAGCAGGAGGAAGTGGTTCTTCACACACTGTGCAAAAAATCCTACTTGCTGGAGGAGATTTTAGATGCAAACCTTTACAGAGGACCAAAAAGCAACCGGACAACTTCATGGATGTAAAGAACCCATGAGTGCCTTTGACAGCAACTCCTCCCTCAGAAAGCCTGTACGCTCCTGGGTAGGAGGAAGGCAGACAGCATTGAGAGAAGCTGCTTATTCTGGACCACTTGGTGGTGGTGAGACCATGCCTGGATTGCTGAGTCTGGCCTTTGCTCCTTTTCCCAGGTCAAGGGGGATGTGGGGAAACTGGCAGGGCCCAGTGGGGCTGCCTGTGTGTTCAGGGGCCTGCAGGATGTACCCCCTCAGGAGGTAGTTGAGCTCTGAAGGAGCTGCGTTAGCTTAGGCTGGAAAGAGGTGTCTGAGAGGTGAGTGTGAGGTGGCCCACAACCACCCAACAGAGAAGGCAGATATTTTTCAGCAGTAGCAGACAAGAAGTGGTAGCCACAGTTTGCTCTTTCAGAGACCCAGGTTGGGGAAGACATTTGCATTAGGATGTGGGAACAAGTTAAGCCAGCAGCACCTGAATTCAGTTAATTAGAATCAAAAGGGAGTGTTTCGTCCTTGGAGCTGAGAAGGAGTGTGTGAATCAAAACACTGAGTTTGCAAAAAGTCCTAGGAATTCTAGTTAACCGAATGACAACACCAGGTGCTGTTTACCAAAGAACCCTAATAAAGGGGAAATGCATAGAAAGAGCTCTGGGGAGAATCCCGAAAACTGAATCATGGTGTGTGCAGCCTCATTTCTTCATCATCTATACCAGGAGACCTGCAGAGGGGACTTTTAGCCAACATTTCCCTGATTCAATGAGTGTCTGCTCCAAAACTGAACACTTGCATTTTGCAGGACCCCAAAGAAGTGGTGGGGGCTTTCTGAGACAAATTCTGGAGAGAGACGATATACCTAACATGATAGCTGGGGGCATCTCTTTGTTCTTATCCCCTGATTTGTACTGACACCGTTACGGGTCTCCAGTGAGACAGCCTGTTATTTATGCACCTCATTAAAAGGCCTGTTCTCAGTGTCACTGGGATGACACTGTTCTTTGTATTGTAACAGAAGCAATGCAGTCACATCATGTTCCAGTAAATAGGCCCTGACCTCCAACAGTAGTTGTGTGTGAAATAAATGAGTACCTACTAGGAAGCTGGGTGCCTGTCACCTCAGCCTGCCCTGGTCAGGCATTCACAGGCTATTTTGGACCCCGACTGGAAGTCCTCTTTCAGTCCTGTATGAATGAACTTGCCAATCTGTGGTTCTAAAGCAGCTCACTATTTACAATATTAACATTTTGTTCATAAAACACAGGGGTACCAATCAGAGTACCGAATCCTCTCACGCTGGCTGGGACACAGAGACACAGCAAAATGGCCAAAATGCTCCCAAAGAGTCTCCAAGGCAGAGGAAAAACCTGAGCACTGGCTGGCTGGGGGCTTAAAGTCACCATGAGAGCAGCACATGTCAGCCTACATGCTGCCAATTTCTGTTTAAGCATTTGGGCTTCCTGAGAAGGATTTTAACAGAGAACAGCAAGTGAGATCTGGGGTTGTGCTGACAGAGTTCCTCCCAGCCACAGAGAGCATCATGAGACTCTGTTTGCTAAGGAAAGTGTAACAAGGGAGGGGGAAAGAGCAAAACATTATATGAAGAGCTCAGTAATGAACATGTGTAAGGTGAAAGACATACTGTGGAAAGAGGTGATTTTTCTTTGATAAAAAGAGCGATCATCAAAGGAGATATGTACAAAAAGAGTATCACTGCCCTCTCCTAGACCTCTTGTTGGAACAAATAAGCTCTGCTAAGTGTATAGGAAATTGCCCCTTGCCTTATGTAGAGCATTTCTGTGTTTTATCTGTCCTTCAGTCTCACTGGTAGGGCTAAAAGAAAGCTTGTCTGTAATGCCTTGGTGGTGATTTTGTGGAATCCTGTCAGCTATCCACTAGACGATATCCTCTGTTTCCTTTACTGTCTGTTGGGATGGGACCTATTTCTGTCTGAAGTGTCTCAACCAACTTCAGATAATAGTGTCCTGGAGATTAAGTACTTCATAACCCTGGAATGTCCCAGAACTTTCCCTGTGTACCTTCCTCAGCCTGACTGAGATGTAAGAATATGGGAAAGTCAGGGAGCTTATCAGAGGAAAACATTCATGGGAAATATAGGGAAAACGGGAAATCTTCCGTTGCTTCTGCCCCCACTGGTGCAGGATAACATTTGTTATATTTGATAGCCAGTGTTTTGTCCAGCCAGGTTTTACATTACCTAGTATTTATATAGTCTGAGATCACACTACATTGCTCTGAGGTCCTGTTGTGAGCAAGTTACCTTGGTATTATTCTTTATTTGGATTCATCTCATGAGAATGGATGAGCTTAAGTTAAACAGTCTGCACACAGAATTTTAAGATGTGATAATTTTGGACCTGAGGTTCCCCAGGCCAAGTAGCCCTGCTCTAGATCAAATGTTATGTTTCCTTAATGTCCCATAATGCTCAGCTCTGAGGGCTTTGAACCTACTTCCACATTATCATGTCATTTCTCTTTATTACAGCTCTCCTGTGCTAGCACAGAAACTGTAATGGAGGAGCCACAGGCTACCACTTGCAGCTGCAGTCCTTCTGTTTGAGGACTGATCAATCAGACAGCAATGGAACATCACATCTCGTATTCTGGACAGGCAGGCTCTTCAAAATGTTTTCTGAGAAAATTATCTGCACAGAATTCTGTAAAAATCTAATTCTACCCCATTAACCAATAGCTTATAACCAGCCCAGAAAAAAAATCAGGTATAATAGCCCTATGACAAATGGGCTAGCACTTAGTCAATTCATTTAGCTATCTACTAAATGGATGCTTTTAAACCCAAGAGCCTCACCCCTTTAACCTCCCTGGTTAATGTTTCCAGATGACATGCCAAACGTATCCATTTTATAAAACCACATTAAAATTAGAGATGGGAAAAGTCTGGTCATCTTGGTTAAGCGGGATTTTTTCATAAAGAATAATACTGAAATTGTATTAACAAAGATTCAGGAGTGTTCTGACATAAAAAGGACTGATGCTCATTCTCCATTTTGATGTAACCAGCTCGCTGATTATCTGTGTCGTAGCTCAGAGCTCCAGTTTTGTGCTGGGGTGCCCACTGTACAAAGATAAAAGAGAAAGGTGGCCCATGTGCCAGCAACCCAGCCCAGTGTGAGATATAAGACAACAGAGATGCTGCTCACATGTCAGCCATGGTCAGAGGAGTGGGTCAGAGTGGAGCTACGTGCTTGGCAGTGTGTTTAGTGCATGCCATCAGTCTACTTCTCACAGCATTTTCCACAGAGCTTGTGACAGAAGAATTTTAGGAAGGAATTTATAGGATGACCTTGAAGGTGATGTCATGGTGTTTAAACAGGGAGCTCCTTTGCTGCATGATTCAGAGTGGAAAGAACACCTAGTCAATGAGACTGTTGTCCTTTGCTAAATGGAGACATTTGAATTGCATGAAAAGAAGCCACAAAAAGCCTTAAGGCAAAGATAAGAAATTTGATGCTGCTGATAGAGGAGTTTCCAAAGCAATGGCAGAGAGTGATGATAGTGCAGGGATGGTATGGTGACCCCTTTTAACCCTCCTCAGTACTCTACTCTCTGCCCTCTGCCTTTGCACTGCATCTTACCCAAGTGACCCCCACTCTCTGTCGAATATGTCTCAGCAGACTGTTCTGTTGAGTAACCTCTTAGATGGGATCTGATGCTTCTACCCAAACTATGGAGGTTTTGCCTTATTCCAAGTCAGACAAACAAACTCAGTGGACAAAAGAATTGCTGTGCTATGTCAAAACGTACAGCCTACTATCCTGTCCCAAGCAGTGGCAAAAAAATTCCCCAAACAAAACCCAAACCAAACCAAAAAAACCCCAAACCAAATTGACAAGCAAACCCCCCCCAAAAAAAATAAAAAAATAAAACAACCAACCAAACAACCAAACAACAAAAACCCCCACATGCTTGGGGAGGATTTAAGAGAATTAGCTGGTATTAGATATCCAACTGCTACTATATGCCCACCCTCTGCACTTGTTTCCATTACCACATACAGGAACAGAAAGGAGAAGAGATTCATAAGGATGAAGAGAGCAGATCGGTCAACCTGCTGTGGCTACAGAAAAACCCAGGGGTGTTACAAAGAGTCTGTCCTGCACTGTAGCCTCTCTGCTCCTTAGCTTTTTAATAGCATGTCAGAAATCTGTAAAAAGCTGGAATCAGGAATGAATACCTGTTAGAAAGAAAATATACTACAAGTTTTGGGCTTGACTAGAGCAACTGTGGAATCTTTGCCATTTGAGATATATAAAATATGCTTAGGATGATCCAGAAGTACTTGCTCCTTGCCTTAGCCTAGGAGGTGGAGGTCAGTGATCACCTGAGCTGGCTTTTGACCCTTCATTAGCTGAGTCTCTGGTATCAAATACTGACTTTCTGTGTCAACAACATGTCACTGAGATAATGAATGGGACTATTTTATTTTTTTCCTGGGGGTCTCAATACCCTGTGGCAGCTGATGCCACCAAATCATTTTTATTGCAGCCTCCTGTGGGGATTTGTGGTCGGCCATTCAAATGCAAGCTGCCCTCACGATGCTTAAGTGGACAAATATTTACCTGCAGCAGAGCACAGGCAACTGTAGCTGCAGGTGCCTTTTTATTTATAGCTCCCCAGCACTGGCAAGCTGCAGTCTGCCTGTCTTTGGTCACCTGCTCATAGATGAGGTTAACACATGAGTAAGCAGTAATTTCCTAAAGGCTAAACTGCATTTGCAGAAAAGATCACTTTATCCCAGTCACCACTATGGACAGATATAAAGTAATCCCTACGGACATGTGAAGGCTAAGCCTGCTTATCTGATGGTGTGAGATCAGACAGAGGGAATGATAGGGGCATGTGTTTATAATAATAATTGTGATTGCTCTGCAAAAAAGACATCCCTCAAAGGGTTTCTTAAAAATATTGTCAGGTCAAAACACAAATTCTTAAGAAAATCAGGGGTTTAATAATATATCATCTCATATCAGGATACTGTGAATGACCCGAACACAAAATAGCTGTGAGATATTTTCTTAGAGAGCTCAAGTTTATCAGATGTCATCTTGCAGGGTTAAGCTGATTAGTGCAATGGTTAGGAAGGAAACTCTCCCTGCCAGGCACAGTTAGTACCCACTGGTAGCTGAGGTCTTACCCAGCCTCTGTGGTGGGGCACAAGCTGTGGTGGACCCAGAGCCAAGCGTGGGCTGACAGGCCAGCCAGCACTGAGGTCCAGCTGGCTCTGGCCTTTCTTGATTAAAGAATGGGGTTATCCCTGCCTTCTCCTGCATCAAGGCACCCAGCTCTCCGCAGAGGGAAGTACACACTGTCCCACGGTCAAATTTGGCTGGCCAGTGGGTTCCAGATTTGCTGGGGAACAACCAAAGGGGAAACAGATGGACAAGCAGCGTGAGAGCGAAAGCTTTGTTTCCTTAGAAAACCAGGCTAAACTGTCCTTCTTGGTTTAGAATAGCAAACACAGACTCACATGTGCACACCAACTGCTTGCTACAGCCTCTTGTCTCTTCTGGCTTCAAAGCCATGGATGCCCAATGAAATATTGACATATATGCCACTCCTAGCTATGGCAATTGAACTACTCTCCTCATGAATTCTGGGTGCATTGTCCAGAACTCTGCTCCAGGACATATCTTGTGGTGTGGTGGACCTTCTCGTCTCCTCCTTCCTCACCATCCTCACCGGCTCTGACTCCAGCCCTGAAGATGTGGCTGCTCTGCTTCTCCATCACAGAGAATGATAACTCAGTCTTAGCTGGAATACAACTGTGGATTATGTTGTAGCCAAGCATTACAGATATGTAACAAGCATAACAGAATTTGTTCACTGATAAATACTTATAAGGTATGTAATATAATAATTAATTATGCAGTAAATTTTCATCACATTATCCTTGCAAAACATCTTAAAGACCAGAACCTAAAGGAATATCTCATTGACCCAAAGCAGCTTGGGCTTCCCTCTGCATGTTGGCTCCTGTCAGTCCCTAAATCATGCAGATTCACCAACAGCATCTGGCTTCTAGACCAGAGCAGGTTGGTCAGTAAGACAAGGGCTACGGATAAAGTCCCCAGTTCACAGCAGCTTGTAAAGTGAAGTGAACTCTACAGACTCTGCAGGAGAGTAAAAGCGGGGGGATCTATCTGCAAGTAGTAGATGCTGGAAGAGAGAATCAGTCAGAGTGGGCAGGGAGCACATTTTGGATCAAGTTTATGGGCCTACATTTAAAAAAAAAATTAGGCTGAATAGTTGTACATTTTTGCACGACTTGTTTTACACCAAGGAACTCAGGTTTTAAGAGGGTCTTTCAAAATAACTGCTTTTCTGGTTCCCTGTGAGCAGTATCCTGGCTATCTGGTCCCTGAAGTGATTAATACATGTACTTGGTCTGGGGTGTCCATAGTCCTCCCTGACCCCATCACAGCTGCCTTCCAGTGTTGGGCAGAACAAGTTTTGTTGTGCTGAGAGCAGGTGAGGAACTGGTGGACAGCAGGAAGTGGCTCATCCTCATCCGGACAGGAACAGTCCTGTGAGCAGCTGAAAGGATAAGGCAGCTTGGTTCATTCTTTCTCTCTTCTGTTCATGTGGAAGCAATGCAAACTCTGGCATAACCCTGGCCTATTTATTCATCAGAAGTCACTTAATGGTGGGATTTGGAAACCAGCCACTTTCGTGGAGTGTTTCCTTCTTACAGTCACCATCATTTCATTTTCCCTATAAACATCTGCAGATTATCCTCCTTCAAATCATGCCTTTTAACTCCTCTTTGCTGGGATGCCAGCAAGAACCGTGGCTCACCCCACAGCCTCTGATCTGCACTTATCTTGTGTTCTGTTTTTTCCTTCCTTGTGCTTCCTCCTCTGAAATAAAGGATGCTAGATCTCGACATGATTTTTGAATGCTGTTTACTCCCAATTTGTGTTGTTTCCAATTCTACCCCTGCAAATACAAGCTACTGTTGGAGCCTAGTATGAAAGAAAATATCTCAGCATATGGTCAGCAAATGCAGCTTGCTTAGCTCTTGTCTCTAAATCCTGTTTCCCAGTGCTTTCTTCAGGGAATCAACACTGATTAAATGTGCCAGTATATTTCATCACATTTGGAGGATCTGCAGATCATCCTTCAGAGAAGTGGAAGCATGAAAAGGTAACTAGGTAACCAAGAGCAGTTTACTGTATGGTGGAAACTGCAATTACACTTGAAATGGTTAAAACCCAGCTCTAGGTAAGAGATACCTCGGTGACTCCTGTACCCTTTAATCCCTTTGCAAACAGCAGTTGATGGCATGTGGATAAACATCTGCTGAAGTGTGAATGAGAGCCACCACATTCATATCTTAGTACAAGACTTCTTCAGAGTTTCCCAAGATTTATGATCCAGTGCTCCCAGACTTTAAGCCCTCTCCCTCAGGCATTGCTGCTGGTGATGTTTCTTCAAGCTGACATTTATTTTCTCTCTGGACAGTGAGTCCTGAGTTGAGATGATTTTCACCAGCACGACTGACAAGGTTACCAAGCCCCACTTCCCAAGCTGCCTGGCTGTTGAGACAGCTCAGTGGGCCTTGGTGCAGCTCTTGAGCTGGCTCAAGCTGGCAGCCTCCTGTTTTCCCGGTGGAAAGGCACCAGTCCTGCTCTACAGCCCGAAGGTTTGACCTGGAAGTGTAGAATCCACCTCCTTAGCCCAATGCAAGCCACCTTGGTTTGATATCAGGACCCCATAACCCAAGAAGCTGGAAATATTTTGCATTTTTTTCCAAGAAAGTTCGTGTTTTCACATTTTAACTTGATCCCAGGAGCTTCTCATTGTACAGAATAAAATAATGCAAAACTAAACCAAACAGTCCAAGGCTAATGTGAACATATAGCTCTCCTTTTGACCCCCAAAATGCCACTCAATATTCTTCTTACCCCTTGCCCAGAAGACAAGCACCATGTTGTCTTCACAGACCCTTTTTTTTTTTGCCAGTAAAAGCCCTGCCAAACCAGTAGAGACTAATCCACTCAAATAATTAGTTCTGGGACAGATGACAATGGTTTTCAGAACCCAATACTCCCTGTGAACTGCTGTCATTGCAAACACTTCGCGAATTTGTCAGCGTGCCCTCCACGTAGGTCCCAGATATCTTTGCTTTTTCCCTCTCCTATTTCAGACCAATATCAGTCTGTTTTTCAAAGAGAATATTTTTAGCTCCTCTGAGAGGAAAAAAGGGCTAATGCTGCAAGGTTTTTCCACTGTACAGGTAACAGAAATTACAACATGCAGTTGGGATTGCTCCCCTCAGATGGAACTGGGAATCATTCCCCACCAGCGTTTTCTGCCAGTTAATTAAAAAGCACTGTCTCCCTGGAGTGCTGTCCACACAAGGCCTTTTGGCTCAAATTTTCCAGGTGGTTTAGTTCCACTGGTGGGATCACAATGGGGGCCACCAGCATAGATGCTGACTCCAGCTAATATCAATCATGAGCTTAGGCTGAGAATCATTCCCCACTCAAAGTGAACTGAAATGGGAAAAAAAATAAAGGGGAAGGATACATCCACTATAAAAATCTGCAGCTAAAGATCAAATCCGTGCCTCAGTGTCAGCGCCAGCCTGAATTATTAAAGCTGAAATTATTTTCCAAGGCTAATTTTCCTTTCCCTGCTTGTGTTAGTGGATCCTGCCTAGCAACAGAGGTGACCTCTTGAGGTTGCTTCTAGTAGCGTTTCACGTGGCTCTGTTTGCTCGCTGTCTGCAGCTCCTTCCCACCCAGACAGCCCAATGAGAACAGCCAGCTTCTCTTTCTCTTCTTGTCAGTATTATCCTCCAATTGCTATGTGACAGCCCTGCTTTGTGGCATTTCAACTTACAAACACTGTCAAGGAGGATTTAAATCCCCCAGAAAACAATTCATCTTTAAATAAAAACAAATATCTATGAATCATTCCTTTTAAAAATTAGAACTTATCAGGATTCACACTGTCTTGGGGTAGGAAAAGCTTCTGTTTGACTCTAACAAAATCAGGGTAACTCTGTGACAGAAATGTCTGGTTTCCTTAGGGTTTTCTTCCCTCCACTTCAAGAAAGGATAAAGCCCAGACCACTATGGTAACAGACAATCCCTGTTTTCTCAGCTTCTTTCTTTCAAATCAGAGTGAATTTAAAATAAACTCTTAATTAGAGACCCCAAGCTGCTAAAATAAGGTGCCAATTACACACAGCTCCTCAGTGGTCTGGGCAGTGAGTTAATCACTGCCCTCACATCTGGTACAGCCCCTACTGCCTTGCAAATCCCTGCCTGCAGACTACTCCCAACTGGGAACAGATTAACCCTTTTCTCTCAAGCATCTGAACTGCTCTAAAGGCTATATTCAGGTATATTCACAACTGCAATCCAAAATGTTTCCCTTTCGGCTCCCATGTCCCAGTGAGGGCCCCAGAGGGCAGGGTCAAGGCTTAAAATGTTGAAAATTTTTGTGAGTGAAGCTTGGAATTGATTTCTTTGATGCCTGCCAAAGTGTAAGGCAGCATGCAGTGTAGGTCCCAAGAGCCTGCAGTCACAGCAAGCACAGGAGACAGGAGAAATAAACTGCACCTACTCATCACATCTCTGTGTATGCTGCTTCTGTACTTTGAAGGGATGTTTATTCCTGACTTCTTTGCCAGGATGTAACACATACCTTCACCCCCCTTCCGCTTTAAAATATGAGTTTGTATAGGAAAAAACAGTTGAGAGGTGTTTCTGCCATTACATAGAACACCAAAGGTGATTTTCTTGTAGGACCAACAGCAAAGCCTTTGTATTCTGCCAGCCTTTTTCTTGTCATAGACTCATTTGAGTGCCATGTGGAGACCTCTTCTCCTGTTCACCATTGCACTGCACAGATGGCCTCCTTTTCCCTCCCCAGCCACAGCTCACTCTTGCTACAGCTCCAACAGTTATCTGTAAAACTACCAGGAGAGTAACATCAGGAAATTATTTCCTTTATTTGCCTTTCCACTTGACATATGCTGGTTTCTAGAAATGAGGAAAAAACCCCAGTGTTAGTTGTAGAGTCCTGCTCATCTAGGAGGAAGGAATTCCTCCATACTGTGGGTCTCAGTTTGAGAGCTGGTGTCACAAGTCAAAAATTGATTTCTGAACTGCCCTGTCCCATGTTGAATAACTATAATTCTACAGTGCTCTCCTAGAAAGAAGGAATGGCATAGCTTAGCCCAGGCTTAAATGACTCCACAAAAAGCAAAGCACTGGTGAATCAATCACACTGTGCACAGCAAGGAGGAACGGCCTATAAGAAAAGTCCCAAAAGCTGGTTTGCTTAGGCTAAGAAAACCATTGGGTTATGATATTACAGTGGGATATGCATAAAAGGTCTCATTCATAAGGTGGTCTCCTGCCTTAACAAAGTGCCTCAGGCTGTTTTCAAATGGTTTCTATATACAGTTATTTCAGCTCACTGTTTGCTCAGTTTGCTTACTTTAAACAGTGGTGACAAGATAAATACCTCTGGGTTCCAATTTAATTTATGTTTCTCAGCTTTGTCCCAGCATTACCCGGACTCCTGTGTTGCACAGCTAACTCCAAGCTGGAGCTTGCTCCTGCCTACATGCAAATGAATGATCAGACTGTGGGTTTGGGCCAAAGAACTGAGGAACAGATAAAACAAACAAGCTGCAAAGTAGTAATTTAATAGCTAAGACAGGGCTAAGTATCATTTGCCCTCAAGTGTGATGAGTCAATGCAGACAGAGCTATGCCACACAAAAGAAAATCTCCCAGGTTACCTAGGATAAAACCCCATGAATAATGAAGCATTGATTAACTTAAATTGATCATTTAACAACCACCTCTTATTCTGTCCCGTGTTTGCTCACCATGAAGGGGTGGGTATGCAGTGAGTCACAGCACACTAACACCACCCCCCTGCCCCGAGAGCCATCGTGTTCATTTCTCAGCAGCTAATGACAGCGATTAGTGACGGGGAGCGAGCACAGAGGCGAGAGTGTGGGCTGCCCGTGGACGGCTGTGTGGCAATTTCACGTGGCTCATGTATGCATCACTGGCCTAGAAGTTAGGGATGTAGGCTGGAGTGTGATGCTTCACATGCCATCGATAGCCACTAATGGTGCTTTCAGAAACAGAGGATAAGTAACAACCACAGAAAACTCACCTGCCTGACACATGGTTAAACTCTCTGTTCAGTTACTTTATCAGGTACTGAAGTCAATTTGCCAGGGAAAGAAATCTTATACTGATGTTTCAGACTGATTTTAACCTATTTATTTTTTAATCCATCTCTGTCATTTACTTTCTTGCCACTAGTTCTGAGCTGTTCCTTGTGTTTCATCAGCTCCCATTTTTTCATGTGTAAGAGTCACTGGATTTATCTTGTTTTCTTGCTATTTTGGGGTAAGGATCAATCTGTTCTTTTAGGAGCTACCCACAACAAGTATTCCAAACAGAAACACATTTGCTCAGAACTTATAACCAGGGAGAAACCCTTTTACCCACAAGCAGTTACACTGTCTGCACGCTGTGAAGTTCTGACTTGGCTTCTCAGCTTAAGGTAGTAAGAAAAAACAAAACAAAACAAAACAAAAGAGACAAAACCCAAACCCCAGCAGGTTTGACGACCAGATCTTATCTGTCAGGGGAGGAAAAGTAGAGAAGAGCTCTGTGAGATTACTACTGAATTGATTCTGGGGAGACAGGAAAAGAAGAAAACACAGGTCAATTGAGTATCAAGTTTAAAAGCATTCCAGTCCTTGTGATGTGCTTCTTTTTGACTTAGTTTGTTCTCAGCTATCTAAAATTGGATCTCCCCAAAATGAATTAGAAGTTGCCAAGCGTGTGTGATTTTTTGGGCAAAAATCTGAAAGGGAAATGGAATGAGATCAGACATGTTTCTCTCGCTGACTGATCAGATTTGAACCTGAGATTCCACCAGGCCGAGGTCAGTACATTTTCACGGAGAAAGGTCATACTAAACTATAATAGCTGAGTTTTTAAAATACAAGAATTAGGAAATGCTAACATAAGTGCTGTACTGTGAGAAGTTCAAATTAACCTATTGTCCTATCATTCCTATCATCCACATCCTTGGCTAGTGGTGCCATTTTAACTCTAAAATATAGTCATGGCCCTGAGGGCACTGAAAGACCTCAGTTGCACTGAGTGGCCTCACCATGGACTTCCCCCCCTTGCCTGTGGGGTCCAGGGCTCTGGTTAAGCTCGGGGCTGAGGTTATTTGTTCAGCTCCTGCAGGAGCTGTGTGGCAGGTGTGCCTGTCTGCAGTCCTGCCTC
This sequence comes from Corapipo altera, assembly GCF_003945725.1. Lineage (NCBI taxonomy): Eukaryota > Metazoa > Chordata > Aves > Passeriformes > Pipridae > Corapipo > Corapipo altera. The sequence continues at coordinate 3,249,822 of NW_020884931.1, forward strand.
TGGCATGGACTGTGGACCTCCGCTGGATATAGTTTTCCTCCTGGATGGGTCCCTCAGGGGTATGTTGCAGCTTGTCTCTGGTCCTGACGCTGTCTACTTTTGTTCCTGCGAGGAGTCTGGACCTGGCTCATTGCTTGCTGTGCCTGGGGCTGTTGATGGACCCTTTGCCCAGCATCTGTCTGTCCCTGCTTGCTGTGTTTAGGTCCTATGGAACTGTGCACCATCACTGAGGGCACTGCCTGTGCTGGGACTGCCTTTGGCTGCTGGCTTGCCTGCCCTTTGAGAACAGCAGGACATTGCTGTGCCCTGACAAATGTTCTGGAGACTGTTTTTCACAACGTGGCTTTCAAGGGCTAAGATGCAGCATTGGATTGGTCGCTTAGTTCAGTCTAACGAGTCTTTTCAAATTGGTCTAGATTTTAGCAGGGCACCTGTGAAAGTACATTTGTTTTTTTGCTGGTTAGAGATTCATGAAGGGATGATCACTTCATCCAGCCTCCCACATTCCATGCTGAGACTGGACTATGAGCTAAGTCCCTATTGCCTAACTGTCTCTGAAATGAATGGGAGTGAGGCACCTACACAATGATTTTAGAAATCTGTCTAAACAGGGTAATAATAATAAATAGCTGTCATACTAGTGGATGTCTAGAAGCTTGACTAATAATTATGCAACAACAGTAATGATGGAATACTCATTTAAACTGGGATTTATTGGCAAGTTACTAGTTTTGTTTGCTTTGTTCCTTCTTTGTGCCCCCTTAAAACACATGGAGTGTCCAATTCATCCCTTAAAGCCTTCCTTTTCCAGGACCTAGCCTGCTGGGCCCTTCACCCTGTGCTCTGATGGGTATACAGGTCCCATATCAAGTGGTCATTGCTGCAGCTCAGCTCCCTGCAGAGGTACTGCTGATGGTCTGTTGCCTGCCAGTGTTACAGCTGTTGATACATAATCATCTGTGATGGCAAATATCCCCCTCTTGTGATGTCCTGCAAATCTAGGAAGCTTGCTCACCTCTGCCAAATGTGAGCAATCTGCATTTGTAGTTCCAGTGAAATAAGAAAACTGAATCAGGCGTATTGTGGCTTTCTTACATGCATGCTGTGAGCACCTCTGAGCCCATCTGGGTTTTGTAAGCCCATCTGAGTTTAAACCTCTAGTAATTCTTACTCTCCTTGTTTCACTGGCTTATGAGTGACTCAGGCTGCCTTTACTAGCAAGCCCCTTGCTAGTGTATCTCAGAGCCTGCTCTGTGTGAGACCAGTCACACATGCTGAATATTACATTACTTGCCATATAAGCAACTGACCACATGAAAACCCTTAAGCATCCTTCCTTTGGGCTCTCATCCAAAATGGAGCCTGGAAAGCAAACAAATGGAAAACTCTTTGCCTTCTGCTCCTGGCCTAACCCTGCCATTCCCCTTCTGGCAGGACAAGGGGCTTTGGATCATTTGCTTTGCCTCTCTTGTATTCCTAATTTTTATCTCTGCAGCAAGAATTGCATTGCTTACTCAGCTTAGCAAAGTACTTGAAAATGTTTTGTGTGCATGATACCGTGTGTTCAGATGTAAGACCTGCAGATAGCTTCCACCTTCTTGTTACTATTGTGCCTGGGAAGGAAAGAAATATTTTCTCACTTCTGTGGTGGTCTCAGTAATGCCCTGGAATAAACCGTGCATCATCTCTCCTAGGCTGTGCCAGAGGCAGGCACATTACTGTTTACTCAGCTGTGCAGCTGGTCTCTGAGTTGACAGCCCCCTCACAGACCTCTGCAGCACTCGCAGAAGGGGAGCTGGGTGTTTTCTGTTTCATCAGATGTGGGCTTCTCTCACAGGCTTTGCTTGTTGAAACACACTGTGCGTGATGGGATGTGGTGCCACCCACGTGTCATGGCTGCTGGACAGAAACCAGATTTGAAGTCTGTCTTCTCAAGGTGTCTCCGTCCTGGAGACTGGTGTTAAACACGGACACACGTCTGGTGAGCTCTCCTCCCGGTCTTACAGGCACTCACTGTTTTGGTTACAACCAAGGATTATTAAGGTGTCAAAAGGATCACAAAACAAGTTTCTACCCCACCTTTTCAGTGGTATGGATGAAGCTATTTATCAGGTAGACTTCCATGTCATGCCTCCCATTTTTATGTGGGCCATCTGTTTCTTCCCCCAGGCTCTGCTTGCCTTTTGCTCTCTGCTCCCTCTGAATTTAGCATCTTTGATAAATGTCTTTGGGTAGATATCTGTGAACAAAAGAGAGTCTAGAGTGGGGCTGGCTGTTTTCCTTTAAACAGGATCACCTTTGACACCAACAAGTGTGCCTCCTGGGCAGGGGGTGGTACTGTTAAAAGACTGAAAGCAACAGTGAATCAGCTTCAAGACCTTCGAGGAAAGGCAATGTTGACTATTGCTGGGAAACTCCACCCAGAGCTCTTAGGAACAGCAAATGGAAAAGACTGACAGTGCTACAAATGCTACAAAGATTTTTCCTCAGTCTCCTGTCTGTGAAGTGACAATTGTAATGGACCAGTTCCTTTAGTGCAACCAAAAAGAAACAGTTATGGGAATTCATCTTGGCCTCGGGTGTGTATCCATTTGTATATATTCCCAGGTTAGTAGATTCCTCAGATTATATCAAAAAACGGTGATCCAGTGTAGCCATTAAAGTGTGCTGTTCTGTATGGGCTCTGAATGTCTCTGCGTGGGGCCCTTTCTAGCCCAATCTGTCTTTGTTCTCATCCAGCGCTCACAAACAATAGCGACAGCCCGGACTGTTTGATGAAGTCCACGTGTGTTGGAGTAGCTGCTCTCCCTTGAAATGTTTATCTGGTCTCCTGGTAGACAGCTGTTGTGATGTTTTTCTGTGCAAGGGAATGGTTCCAGCTTTTATCCTCCTCAGCTGGGGATAAAAGCTCACTTGAAATCACCTCCTGTAAAATACAGGGGAGTTGGCAGCTGGCTCACCGCATCACTGGGTCAATGGAGCACCACCCCGTGGCATCTTCTCTCCACTCACATATGTGTGCATCAGACCAAGCCTTTGTGTGGAGGAAGTGGCACAATCAGATGGCTGTCATCCATGAGTTGGACACCTGGCAAAATCTCCCCCAAACGAAAGAGTGGTAACACATGTGATCTTGAAGAGCACTGCCACTGGACAGGATTCGTGAGACAGGATTTGTAATCTACAACCTGACAGTTCTCCTTATTTCAGTAATTGTTCTCCACCATGGAAGACCAAGTAAAGAAGGCTTAGCAATGCAAAAACCCTGCAAAATTACCGCCCCACCTTTGATATGTTTGTATCACCATCCATCCTACTTGGCAACCTTGCTTTCCTTGCTAGGGAATGGCAGTGAGCCCCGCCATGCTCGCTGCAATAGTGACTGGCTTCAGGGTGATCCGTGTCCGTCTGCCAGCCTCCCTGAACTGCTGTGTGCACAACGATGACTCCTCGTTTCTGCAGGAGAGCATTATGCATTCCCTGGCATCAGGCCTGCTTACTGGCTCCATTCCTGATGTCTTAATAATGGCACATAAATTCTAAGTCCCTCTTTGGACATTAAGTACTTTCTCTGATATGGCTCCTGAGTGCTTTGGGTTTTTACACTTAAACACCTTTTAAAATCTGGCCAACAGCTACTAGGTATTGTGACAGGGTAATGAGACCAGCTCTGCCAGTACGGAGAGGGTGTGGAGGGACTGCTTCATTGCTGATCTTCATTTTTTGATATTGAGATTACCTGTACAAATAGTTTCCCCTGACAAAAATGCAGCCATCTGACAAACTATCTGTAAATGGCACTTGTGCCTGTGTGGGCTTTCAGGTGAGCCAAAAGCAATAGGTGGCAGCTTGTGATGGCAAATTACATTTTGTGTTTGTGTCAGTAGGCTTACTGTATGAGAATGATGCTGCAGACTGTACCATCTCCTCTGCAAAACACAGGCTATCAGTAGCTACTGCCAAAAAACAAGAGCAACTCATGGGATGAACCCAGCCTTTGATGCAAGGCAAAGCTGAGAAGGCACAGAGGGGGCAGCTAGGAGTCACGCTGTCTCTCAGAGAGATCACAGCCTGTAAGTCTGGCTCTGTATTTCAGCTGCCTCCTCTCTGCTGCCAGAAATCCCGTGCAAGGGCGAAAGAGCAATGGAAAATCCCGCTACATCACTGTCCCACCTCAGGCGTGCCTGGGTTGGTAGGCTCAACTTCACCACACGGGAATCCACAAGTGTACTGAAAAATTATTACTGGTTCTGGAGATGAAGCACTAAGCTGTAACATTTTCTTTTTAAAGACAGGAAACGTGCACAAGCAGCCCCCAAGCCCATACACTAATTTTATGGGATGTACTCCTTTCCCTCTGAATTCCACTAAGTTTTGTCACAGGTCTTAATTAGATCAAAATGTTGATGCTTGAGTTTCACTGCACAGTTCTGTCTGAGATTGTGATTAATTCCTCAGTCACACCATTTTCTCTGAAATGCATGCTATAATGTTGCTCACAGCAGTTACAAACGGATTTAGATGGGACAAATATTAAAGGTGGGTCTTACTAAGGCCGTTGGGCATGTCCCCTTTCTCTGATTCATTAAGTTCCAGATCTAACACAGCCTTTTCTGCTCAATAGTGCTGCACAGAGGACTGGCTCCTCCAGAGTAATCTGAGCTATTGTGATATGAATCAGCTGTGGAAAAGGCCCAGGGTCTTCCCAAAACCTGGCATGAGAAGTAAAGGAACAAACTGCTGACTGCACTGCATTTCCCAATGTCAGAGAAGGATTAATTAATGTTTTCAGGCTGCTTTGAAAATTAAAAGTGCCATGTGGTACAACATTGCTGTTCCTGTTTTTCACCCTGTAGCTGATATGTAGCATGCCCTGTACAAGCTAATTGGAAATTGCTTTTGGTATTTTTGGTGTTTCAGCAGAGTTGCTACAGCCCGATGCTTTGTTCTATTAAACATACCCTACCTCACCCTTCCCTGCCTCCCTTCCTCTAAGCTCCTCTGTGAGGGAGATAAAAACATCAGTCCCTGGCACCATCTGTCAAGCACAGGCTAATCCATTCTCTGCTTGTCTCATGGTCAATTTGGTTTCTTTCTGATTGGTACAGCTACCCTTCTTATTGCTGAGAATTTAATTCTATTCATAGGTTTGGGCTTTGCTTTATTTTCATGGTAATATTATTATGATGACTGCAATGTTCAGGCATACATCCCCTCCATATGCCCAGACTGGAGAACAGTACTTAAGCATACACACAACCTCCCAGTAAGGTGGGGAGCATCGCTCTTCCCATTTTACAGAGGGGAAAATGAGGCAGAAAGAACTGTCTTGCCCTGGGATGTACGGATGCCTCAGCAGCAGAGCTGAGCAGTGAGCTCACAAGTCCTCACATAAAACCCAGTCACCAGCATTGACCAAAGAACCACTGCTTTGACTCTCTTTTTGCTCTATTTTGGCTTTGTTTACGGTGATCTCTAGAGGAGCTTTGCAGAGATGAATAAGATGTGAACCTTCATATAGGTCCTGTGATGAGACAGAGCAGATCCAATGGGAATACAGCTCACAGTTACTCACTGAGGCACAGCAGCAGATGAGGTCAACCTATTAACAAACAGGGCACGTTAGACCAGTTATTTCCTCCATTTGCTGGTGGTAAATGGGACCCCAGGCATGGTCTTTACGGCTTTCTTCTAATATCCTTAGTACATCTGTTGTCCCAGTGCCATTAACTAAGTGGTGATTGCTGTCTGACAGAGTGCTCCAACGCCTTTCACTCCCCTTGCATGATCTGAAGAGAGGTTGACGACAGGTCAGAGAGCAATGTCAGTGCTCAGCTCTGTGCAGAATCAGGCCACAGCTGACCGTACTGAAGGGTTCTGATTTTCTGGAGATCTGCTCAAAGCAAACAGCAGTTGTTAACATGTCGATGTTGACCCATCACTGACTGCCTATCCTCATGCAGGCAGTTGTGTACCCCTCTGCCTGGCTATTTCTAACAGTAAAAGAATCCATGCAAGAAAACACCAGCTGAAGAACAGCAACTGGGCATATAAGCATGTCCTGTGTGCTATACATACACAGAAATGCCCCTTTGCCTCTGTGTGAAATGACAAAAGAGTCCTGCCAGCTTGTTCCTTCCTGCCATTACTGCAGCTCCTCTGGTGATACCACATGGATAGACCCAGGAATCGCCCTACATGAAAAATACTTTCTTACACGTGGTATTAGAACAGAAATCCTTAAAAAAGCATGGCTTGCCTCATAGAAGGAAAACAACAGCTTTTTGCACCTCTTTTTCATAACTAACAACTGAAGAGGATTTTTTTCACTTTATTTTGGCCAAGACCACTATTTGTTTGTCAAGGAGGCAATCTGTGTGTAAGCACTGAACCATTAAAACTGGCAGGGAACTGATAGCTCTGACAATCAGTGACCAAAAAGGGCCACAAACCCTTTCCCTCATTCTTCTCTGATCTTTCATCTCCACCGTGGGCAGCGTTTTAGGCATCCGGCAAAGACTTCAACTTGAATATCCTGAAACTCTGCAATCAGCATGAGTCACAGCTTCACTGAGGTGGGGATGTGGCTGACATCCCCACCTCAAACCCCTCCTGGGCCCCATAGCATGGGGAAGCTCATTGCCAGGGCAGGCCAAATCCCTGGGCAACAAGGCTTGTGAAGGGTGTAGAAAACACGTCTTATGAGGAATGTTTTATGAGGGAGCTGGGTTTGTTTAGTCTGGAGAAGAGGAGGCTGAAGGGGGACCTCATGGCTCTCTACAACCACGTGAATGGAGGGTGTGGTGAGGTGGGGCCAGTCTCTTCTGCCGTGCCTGCAGTGAGAGGAGCAGAGGAAATGGCTTTAAGCTGAGGCAGGGGAGATTCAGATTAGTTGCTAGAAAAAAAAAAACACTGTCAGGGTGGTCAGGCACTGGAATAGGTTGCCCAGGGTGGTTGGAGTCACCATCCCTGGAGGTGCTCAAGAGGTGTCTGGATCTGGCTCTGTGTGATGTGGTTTATTGGTTCAGGGGTTTACAGTGGCGGCGCTGGGTGGACGGTTGGACTGCATGATCTTAAAAGGTCTCTTCCAACCTTGGTGATTCTATGATTCTGCGATTCCACGATTCCCTGACCCGCCACATCCCGCCGGTCGCAGCCCTGAGGCGAACCCGGGGCGGGGCGCGAGGCGGGGAGGGCGGAGCCTCCGCCGCGCTGATTGACGGGCGCGGAGGGGCGTGGCAACGGCTCGGGGGCGTGGCCTCGGCGGCGCTGATTGACAAGCGGCGGGGCGGGGCCACGGCGGGGCGGAGCCGCGCGGCCGATCCGGAGCGGCGGGGCCGTGGAGGGCGGGGGAGACACCGGGCACGGAGCTGCTGCTGCCGCCGCCGCCGCTCTCCGGCGCCAGGTAACCCGGCGGAGGCCGCTCCCGCCCCGCGCCGCCCGGGGAGGTCGGGGCGGCTGGGGAGGGAGGTGGCGGTCGCCGCTCTGCGCCGCGGGGCTGTGTCTGTCGGGCCGCGGCAGAGCCCCCGGGCGAGCAGCTGTGGTCCGGTCCGGCGGCGCGGAAGGGGGCAGCGCCCGGCCCTGCCAGCCCCGCTGCGCGCCGGCGCCGCCACAAAGCACCGGCCTTCCCCCACCGCGTCCCCTCCTCCGTCAGTGCCTCCCAGCGCCGCCCAGCCTTCCCGGCGGCGGCCGGCACCGAACACCCCCCTCCCCGCCGCCGCCGACACAACTTCCTCCCCCGGCCCCGCGCCGGGCAACTTTTCGGGCCGGTTCTTGCGCGGAGCCCCGAGCGGGTGGGCGAGGGACCGTGCCCGGGCCCGGTGCGGGAAGAGGGGGCGGTGGGGCGGCTCGGTGCGGGGGGGGAGGGCGGCTGCGGGCCCGGGCACGGCCCCTCGGCGCGGCGGAGGCGGCGGCGGTGCCTCCCCGTCAGCTGTTTCCTGCTGTTTGTTGTCAGGGCTCCTGCGCCGCCGGAGGGTGGGGGGGGGGGGGGGGGGCGGGGGGGCCCCCGGGGGGGCCGCCCCCCCCCCCCGCGGCCGGGCCCGGGGGCGCCCCCCCCCGGCTTTGTGGGGGGGCGGCGCCGGGGTCGCCAGCCGGGGGGGGGGGGGCCTCCCCACCCCCCCCCCCCCCCCCCTACCGCACAGCGCCGCCCCGGGCCCCGGCCGGGGGTAGGGGAGGGTTACGCGGGGGTTGAACCGCCCTGCTCGGCCGCACGGGGGGTGGCGGCGCCGCCCTCACACGTCGCTCCCCTCCCCGTGAGAAGCTGCTGCCGGCTCGGCCGCTCCCCCGTGTCCCCGCCGGACGGGGGATTCCCGCGGGAAGCTGTCAGGAATCCAGCGGTGGTGGTGGTGGTTTGCTTTATGGAGGTGCTCGCGACTCGCCTGGCAGTGAGGCGGCTTCGCCTGTCAGCGCTGGGTTGGGTTTTCCCCCGTGGAAGTATGGATTCCCAGGGAGCTGAAATATTTTGCAGGGGCTTTTCCGCCGTGGAAAACCTCTCAGAAAGGTTCTAAGTCCAAGCAAAAAGGAAGGCGAAGACTGTTGTCTGTCTAGTTCATTTGTTACTCTGTGCACAGCCCTTAGCTCTACTGTGCAAGCAGATACAGATTAGATTAATCCAGCGTGTTTATTTAAGAATAAAGGCCGTCCTTTGGACTGATACAGTCGTAGAATTTAATGAATTATTTGCTTTTAGTTTCTTTAAACAATAAACTTGGTGTCAGGGTTAGGTCGAGGGAACAACGAAGCAAGTACACACGTCTTCTGAGAGAGAAACACAGGGCAGGGCTCTTCCGAAAGTGGTAGGTGTCGCAGAGCAGCTGTTGATGTCAGCAAATAATGGCAATAGATTAACCATTAACATAACTGATGTTTGTGACTGATGGCAGAAAGGAAGGGAACTTGCTCGTAGTTGTAAACATTCCCTCACGTGACTATATATAGCTGCTATATATATAATGCTTTTATGTATAGACTCATTCTGGATAGCTGAGTTCAAGTCATGTTTGTGACAAACAAAACTGTCTATTTTTAAGTGCTGCTCTCTTTTTCTAATGTTAGTCTGTAAAAGTACTATTCGGGGGCTTCTGTCATCTGTTACTTTCACTTCCATAGTTGTGGAAGTGTTTGACTTCAGAGGTGCAGACCTTGTTGTTTATATATAGATTTTAATAATGACGATGAGTGAGTTTCAGGTGGGGCTGCGAAGTGTGTGAACACTACAGAAACTGTACCTGGAAGCCCAGTAGAGAATATGACAAGAACAGGCCTGATTTGTTACTTGTCTCAGACTGAGAATTGTACACGTGTACACGTATTTATGTATGTGTATTTAACATTCCCTCTGCTGGTAATCATCACGAGCTTGAAGTGGTGTTGTCAAACTGAATTCATTGGTTCGTGTTTGTCATTTGACCTGTGCTGAAATCTTGAGTTGCCCAGCTCTTGCTGAAATGCTAATTCCCCTAAGCAAGATTTAACTTAAAAATGCCTTGTTAAATAGGTAGGTGAAATGCCTGTGCATTGTGGATATTTGTTTGTTAGAAAGGCTCTTTCTAGTTTTGGAGGCTTTACCTATGTTTAGGAGTTTTTTCTGTTAATATAAAAATTTCTTATTGAGGTGCACTTGGCATACTAGCACCTTTTCTGCCACTTGTACATAGTTTGTTTGAAAGTCTGGATGATAGTTGACTTTACACTATTTCTTTAAAGGTTGCTTATTGGATTTTTTTTTAATGACTCGTGAAACCAGTAATATCTTTGGGTGAAATTTTGTATCATTTCAGTGCTAAGACCAGTGAAAACAGGAAATTGAAATTAGTTTAGCTTTCTGAAAGTTGCAGAATGGATTAGGAAGTTGTCTCAACTGCCTAATTAGTATAACAATAAATTTATTACAAAACGAAGAAATACAACTTTCTTAAAAACTGTGGAAGAATTGGAAGGGGAGAAGGGAGACAGGAAGGGAAGGGGAAGAAGAAAGGGGAAAAGAAATATGGAAACAGGAATAGTTGCTGCATCTGGACTCTGTGTAGTGGAAAGAAAATTAATCTGAGTCTGATGCCATTTGTCAACTAATACTTTATTATGTTATCTGGCAAGAGTTTTGTGAGGGTGTAAGTTACTCTGTGGGAGATGCTGAGATACAGGGTCTGTATGAGAAACAAGCACCCATCTGTGTGGCTCTTGCTCTTTGTAAAATTGAAACAGACTTCCCTCTATTAGTGTTTGCGTGCACCAATATAATGTTAATGTATTTAAATGCCAGTATCCCAACAGAGCGTTCACCTTACCCAGAAAAAAAAGCCACTTTGCAATAGAAAATTACACAACTGCAACTTGCAATACAAAATGACACTACTGCAACTTGCACAGATGCAGTTTCATCCTGCAAGGCAGCTTGTTCATTGCTTTGCCAAAGCCTCTTCAGTCACTGGACTGTATTACATTCCTTTTACAGTTTGCTACAGTAGCTGGATGGTTCTAATGAGCACAGCATACTGTTCCAGCTCACTTTCTCTCTTCGAATTTGGCTACATGTGGTGGTTTCAATTCTGCATGTAGGCAGAGGCCAGGCCCTGCTAACTTTGACAGCCTCAGAAGTTGGTGGCAGAGTTGGATCTCAGACCCCCTAAGACACTGACCACGTGTGTGTTTTCAGATGCACCCCCACCTGTGAGCAGCGGAAACCTGGGAAGGTAGGGAGCAAGTTTTATTTTTTGCTTACCCAGTGATACTTCAACGTGTGGCCTTGTGTAGCTCTACTAAGAACTCTTTTTCCTCTTTTGTCCATCTCAGAGACGAGAAGAGGAAGCTTAAGCCCAGTTCCTGAGATGCGACGATGAAGTTTAAGCCTGATTCCAGAGTAAGTACACCTTGAGAATGTTTCACTGTGCCTAGGGAAGTGCACGACCCTGTTTCATGGGGTAGAGAACGCTTATTTGATCACAAAGGAAAAAATTTTTAGTTGGTGAAATGGTGGAAGACAGGCTGTTTTTTGTCCTTTAACTAGAAGCTGTTCTCTGTTGTAGATCTGAGACGCAGTAGATGGTGCTGAAGCAACACTGATGCTCCTCCTGTGAAATATCCACATTCCAGTGTGTATATAGAAGGTGCCTGCTGGCTCTCCCAAGTGTTGATGGTCCTGTGGCTTCAAGAGATGCATTCTGGGACGAGAAAACACTGACTGTTAGTTTTAAAAATGTTAATAAATAATTCTTCATGTTACTTTTTGGTTCATCATTGCTTATGAAGGTAGGTAGATTAGGTAGTACAAATACCAACCAAGTAGTGCTTCAGGTAGTTTCAGGTCTGTGTGCAGACAGCAGCCAAATTTAAGCTGTTGAATGTCAGCTCTTTGACAGCTGTTGCTCAGTGTTGCTGAAATCAACATTGAAAGACAGGTGGAAGTTTGGGAGCTACTGCTCTAGGAATACATATTGTAGCACTCAGCCACAGTGCCTGTGTTCCCTGTCTGTCCATGCACTCACTGGGAGAGGCATGCAGGGAGGAAGTGATTCACAGTATGATCAACAAGTAGTGTTAAGGCTTGTACTGTCAGAATAATGTACTGTCAATATAATGCACTGTCAACAAGCCTGGCTAGATAGGTAATGTGAGCTATCACTGATTGTTCTCCTAAAGGTCCTCTCAAGAATGCAGGTTGATAGTGGTGGTCTGGGTGCTGAATATTGACACAGTGTCATCATCTCTCAGTTCATAAAAGTACGCTTGCCTTGGAACTGTGGACATTTGAGAAGTGATAGATATATATCCCATTAGTGAAAGTAAGTCTTCCTTTTTTACATTGCAGCCATTAATTTAATATTACAATTTGTGTTTAATATTATGACTTGTGTTTGGTAATTTGCATGAAGGCAGAACTTCATCACTGATACACACCCAACGAAGAATGCTTAGCTGATTTTGAAAATGAAATCATAGGCCAAAAAAATCTGTTCTTTCCTCCACATTTGGTTTTGTGAATAACCAAGATTCCTGTCCACTGCTTCTGAAAATTCTGCTAGTAGCATGATGGAATTGGTGTGATACAGTAGGGTCACTTTCCGGGGCTGTAAATAGCAATAAAGGACTTGACTGGCTCTCTGATTCAAGGGAAGTTATTTTCCCTGTTTTTAAGTGCAGAGAGTGGATGAATGGGTAAATACACTTAATGCATTTTCCTCCCCCTATTTGGAGGATCTTAAGCTTTAGAAATGCTTTAATGGTTCACAATTCTTTGGCTTCTCTTCATTTAAGAGAGCCCTCCCAGCCTATAGAAGCTGCCTATAAGTGGCTTTTTCAGATCATTTATCTATGTGTGAACATAAATAGACGCCTGCACCTTTTACAGGGGTAGTGAAACTATAGAGAAAAAAATTACAGTTATCTTGGGTGACTTCATACACACCACTTCTGTATGTAAGGGACAGGAGCCTGAGAGCAATGGAAAATTGCTTTCCCTTGTTCTGTTGTGCTGTTATGTTTTTTTCCTGTGCACAGTGAGTATACCCTACAGGATTCAGGATCCTTACATAAGGAGGGAAGAGTCTTTATCCACAGCAAGTATCTTCTGATTTCGCCCCATAAGGGGAATGCTGTGTTTTTAGCTGGGGGTGTGGAGGTGGAAACGGGAAGGGAGAGCATGAAATGATTTCCAAGTTGAAATTAACTTTTTGATATTGTAGGAGAGGAAAAGGCAAAATTTCCATGCTAGCTTATTTAGAAAGTTTGTGATCAAGTGTGGCATTTGAAGGCTGCAAATGACTAGCAGTCATTTTGTAATTTTTTCCTCATTTTTACTGCTGTAAGCAGTACCATAAAGACTTAAGGTGACTAGTTTTACAGCACTCCAGCTGGACCCTTATGGATTCATTGAAATCCTGTAGCAATCAAAACTAAGGACTGAGGTAGTTGTAGAGTGCTATATGTGTTGACTGAAGTCTACCAGGTGGTAGTTAAGTGTAGAGGTTACTTTTTAAAAGTTAGACATTCTAGTAAGATTACAGTATTTAAACAGTTTCTTCAGAAAACATATGCAAAATCTACATTGTTTTGACTGTTATAATGCTGATTGTAGAATGCAATTTTCTAAATTTTAAAATATGTATTGTTTTCAGGAATATACATTTCCTTATGCACTGCATTCTGAAGAAATGTTGGTACCAGTTGGTTTGTTAGATTCTGCTGTGACTTCAGTCTGAATTCTCACAGCCTTGTGCTACCATCAAATGCATCTAACTTTTTCTTTCTGTTGGGATCCATGTCTTATTGCAAGTTTATTTCTCATTTAGATACTTGATGAGGTAACTTTTAGCTCTTTGGGGTAACATAAATAATTGAAGATTTTAGGCCTTGTGTTACTAGGCAGGTTTTTCAGCCTTAAATCTTTGATTATATTTTTGCTTTTATTTAAATGTTCAATATCTTCAGGACTCAACACTTCAGTCCATGCATAGTGCCATATCCAGAGGTAATACATTTGTTTGTTGCTTCGACTCCTAACTTGCTTGCAAGAATTACGTTCGTGCTCCCTTCTGAAGTATTTAAATTTAATTTTTAGTGTCTCTGGGTTACTGCTTTTCTGAGTGCAGTAACGTGAGGTATGATTTTAGGTAGGTGATGTACTTGCATTTTAAGTGTTTAGATGCATTTTTCAAAATGGCATGCTGTGCAAGGGCAGTCTGTGTAGTGGATCAGTTCTGGTTACCCAGCTTAGTGTTTGCCTTGCTCTTGGTATGAGAGGGATGGGTTTGGAATTATTTTACATTAACTTCTAAAAATACTGACAGGCTAAGCTTTGTGTTTACCCTGAAAGAAATATGCCTTTGGATGCTGATTCCACATTTACAGTAACTTATGATCAGTTAATTGTTTTTAATCCACAATACAATCAGCACAAATACACGACATTATCCAAAATTAGTAAGGATGGCACATGGAGCTAGGCCAAGTGCCTTATGGGCATATCTGTTACAATTGCCTTTATTGCTTGTATTTGTGGTTTCTTCTGGCTGGAGACTTTGACTGATACTTGTTTATTCACACTTATTGTCTGTTGATTTTCCTTCATTCTGTCACCATTCACATTTTAATTTTTTTCTTTTGTCTTTGCTTGCTAGGAAAGATAAAGGAGTATTAGAAAGGTATAATGCTTAGAGAAATCTAATGAAAATGCTTTCTGTATTTTGAGCCAAGTCACAGGGAGTCACACCTCTAACACTCAGCTAAGTCTATGAAATATTTTTGTCAGACTCAAGACCTGCTTTATTTATCTTTTGAAGAAGAGACATTGGTATTATATCACCCTTAAAGGAAAGAATCATTCCATTGCTTTGAATTTTTATGTATCCTTCAGATGGGATACAGAAGATTAATAGTGATTTGAAAAATATGCTTGTAAGGAACCTGTGCTAAAATCACTCTGTTCAGTTTAGGAACCCTTTTTGCTGCTGCACATTGTACAAAAACAAAGTGGTGAAATAAAGCAATTGGAAAAAAATCATTATGTCAGTGACTTCTGATTTTTATGTGTAAAAACAGTGTGTTAAATTTCGTGTGTTTAGGTGCATGTTTTAGTCCATGTACTTTTTGCGTGTCAGAGGAAGCTTTAAGAAACTGATCCCTTAAGACTTGAAATGAGTTTAATTTAGGTATTTGCACTTCTTAAAGGCATTTGACTTAGAATATTCAACTTGATGAGCACAAAATTTGATTAATTTCTCTATGAACAGCACAGTATCTGCTGCTCTGAAAAGTAAAGCCCACACAACTTTAATAATGTAGTGTGTCAGATTTACCTTGCGTTTCTGTGCATGACAAAAGCAGAGACAATACACTTTTCTGATTCCACATCTGAAGCATAAATGGAGTTACATTTAACGTGTTTAACTATAGGTGTTTAGTCATAAAACTTCTGCAGTTGAAAGGGAAATAACATCATCATTTAATTCGTTTGTCATGTTACATCATCCTTCGTGATTTAAGTTTTCAGCTGATATGTGCTGTGCCTACTCACTAGTTAACTATGAGTAGTTTATGTTAGTTGGTATAAAGTTGGTGAGACACTTTAATTTTTCCGAGCAGTGAAGAGGCTGAATTGTCAAGTACTGCAGATCTGCTGCTCTAAACTTCCTAAGCTCTCTCTTTTTTTTTTTTTTTTTGGCTCATTGGAGTTACTTGGGTATTTTAATGACGAAGCTTTGAAAGTATCTTGGATGACACAGAATTTTGTATTTAGATTAGACAGTTTTAAATATTTGTATATGATACTGTCTGGTGTAAAGACTGGGTGGATTGTTTATTATGTGAAATAGCATCCAAACCTTTCCTATGTTGGTATGTGTATGAAACCAGTGTCAAGTAAAATGCAGCAGACAGGCTGCTATACCAGCCTTCTGGGTGGTGGTGGTGTGTGATTGTGTGTCATAAATTATGCAAAGCTTAGAGGAAGTGACAAAATAAATATATATTTTTAAAAGGGGGGGAGGGCGTGGGGGTGACATGGGAAAATTAAGCTATAATTGGTGACTCAATGTCAGTGCTTCTCAGTGCTTCATTTCCCAGTGCTCACTAAGATGAGCAAGTTGTTGGGAATATAGTGGAATGGAATTTCAATACTAAAGGAAGTAGAAGCTTCTGAAGAACTGTAGAGTCGAGTAGAGGGTCTGTAAATGTCTGAACTATATTTTAAAGGTTTCCGTTCATGGTTCATGTTTTTCTCCATTAATGTAATTAGTTTGTATCTGGGTCATCTTATTGTAAGATGGTCACTTTGGGAAAGAACTTGTCTTAATTGAGAGAGGGTGAAGGCTGACTGTGAGTTTAGTAACTCACCTGTGAAAGAAGGTGAATTGGTTTGCAGAATATTCTGCCATATGTAGGGTGTTGGGGGGGGGGGGGGGGTTTTTTCCCCGCTGTGTCTTTTTTTACATGTACATGATCTTTCCTTTTGCTTTCAGGTCTTGAGCGTAAAGTTACATCAGTTCTAAAAATGGGAAGAATTTTTCTGGATCATATTGGTGGCACTCGCCTGTTCTCCTGTGCAAACTGCGACACGATTCTGACCAACCGTTCCGAACTCATCTCCACTCGTTTCACCGGCGCCACAGGAAGAGCCTTTCTTTTTAACAAGGTTGGTAAGAAGCTGAGGAGGAGCTGCTATTCACTTCTGAAAAATGAGTTTGTGGCATATCAGTGTCATCAGAGAAGCCCAAAACTTCTTGGCTAAAGTGTCGTGTAATTACTATTTTAATTTTTTTAATTTTTATTTTGTTCTGTTCAGCTGTCTTTGAAGTCAAGGTAGACATTTGCTATTGATGACAAACTATCTAAACTAGTTTATCTGCAATATTGAAAGACTGTAAAGAGGATTGTGTATATAGAGGCATCATGCCAAAACGTATGGAGTTTTAACTTTGGAGACTTTTATAATATGAACCTCAAATTCACTCTGAAAGTATCTTGTGTCTATCAGAGAGTTTCAAAGGCATTTGCACTTTTACTTAGTTAAAAAAAAAAGTCTAAAAACTATTCTATTTAACTTCTGCATTTAAACTAACAGTATTCTGACAACTAATGTGAACCACAGTCTCTTTTACAGGCAGTAATAGTGTGTTTTAGTTTAATAAATTTTTAATTGATCAGATTCAACACATTAAAATACACAAGTCATAACTTTTGAGTAAATTGTAATATTTATTTATTAGCCCTTCCATATAGACTTGTCCATCAGACTCACTGAAAAAACTGTGATTGTCCTTTGCTTTCTTGCAAAGTTCCTGGTCATAAAATCATTGGTGTATTTTGGTTTTGTTTTTTTCTTGAAAGCCATTTAGCCATTGAGAGAGGTGTCAGTAATGTCTTTGCTTAACTATGCTTGGCCCTGGGGTTTCTGATATGCTGAATCCTGTCAGTAGCACTTACATGTAAGCGTTAGGCTGCATAGCTAGAAAAGAGCTGTGGATCTGTTTTCTTTGTCATCCAGTAAGCACTGCATCCAAGAGTTCAAATTTTTCTGGTGTTAGGTATTGGGGTTTAATCACAGAAGTTTGACTTTTGCATTTCTGCAGTCAGAGCCTTACATCTGAAGCAGAGAGAAGAAGCACAGGCAGGTGGAAAGCTGAGAAGGCAGTGCAGTCTCGTGTTTTAGAATCCTATCTCATATCAGCAGTTTGGATATAGTTCTGGCATCAGCTTTTCAAGAAATCCTGATTTTGTGGTGTTTCTGCCTAATCTTTTAAACTGCCGATATAGCACAAAAAAAGGTGCCCGTTTCATGCCTGTGTTTTCAACCACTGAGCCTTGCTTTTGCTTAGATAATTATTTCAAAAGCACCCCAAGATTTTTAAAGAAGGACCTCTTTTAATATTTGGTTCTGAGTTCTGGGAATAATCAACTGCTAGCAATGGGTTACGTATGCTACAACTGGATTAATATAAACTAGTTTACAAGCTATTCACTACGAGTTTCTCACGCAAACTTGAACAGTCCTCTGCCCTTTTGTATGTCTTGTCATAGCATTTCACGTCTCTCAGTTAAACAGTGAGGGTTATACATCCCTGTGAAGCATATCTTCACAGTGTTACCTTCTCAAGAAAGAGATTTTCAGGGGCTGTTGACTTACATCACTGCAGTTTTCAGTTCACATGCGGTGCCACAAGCTCTCTGCTTTTAAAATGTTGATTGTCATTTACCGAGCTTTGCCTTAGGCAGACTAATCCTTTCTGTTCCCTGTCCCCTGTGTGTTTGTATCAGGTGGTAAATCTGCAATACAGTGAAGTTCAGGATCGGGTCATGCTCACTGGCCGCCACATGGTTCGAGACGTGAGCTGCAAGAACTGCAACAGCAAACTGGGTTGGATCTATGAATTTGCCACTGAAGACAGCCAGCGCTACAAGGAGGGCCGTGTCATCCTGGAAAGAGCATTGGTCCGAGAGAGCGAAGGATTTGAGGAGCATGTTCCATCTGACAATTCCTGAAGAGACCTGAGTCTCTTCTCAGGTTCTCTTCAATTGAAACTCAAGTATAATAAAATCAACAAAAAAATCTGCTTACATACACTGTCACCTTAGCATCAGAGTCGGATTCATGGACTACAGAGTGGGAAAGATTGTGAGAGTATTTCAGATGGAACCTTCCTTTCTTTATTCCGTTTATATTTTACTTTCCCTCCAGCAGCTGTTTGTAGAAGGAATTTTGTGCAGATGCTGTAACTTTTTCTCTCTTTCATTTACATCTGTTAGATTTGAGATTGTATCTACAGATACAGTGGGCTAAAAGGAAAATATTTGGTGGATTTGTCTTTTGTTGGAGAGAAATTCAATGAGGTTTTTTTTTTTTTTAGTTTGCACAAACTGACGTCAGCATCGAATTATTTTAAAACTTCAGATTTTTTTTAAAAAGTATATTCCAATTTTTGGCTTAAGTTTTTAGTTAGGTTTTTTTGGGTTTTTTTACCCAGTCTTTTCAACTGGTTTGCTAGCTGAAGTAAAGAGATCCGAGTTTGTGCTGAGTGCTAAAGGTTCAGTGTTGGTACGGCTTGGGCTGGCCCGTGTGCCATATTCTTGTTGAGGTTGATTGGTAGCACAGAGCCCATTATTTCTTGTCATTCTTGACCCAAAGATGTCACCATTCCTCGTTTGTTTGTGAGGTCCCATTCACCATGTAAACTGGTGTTGATTGGAAACTATTCTTGAAATAGGGCAAAACTGCTTGGCTTTTTTTAACTTTAACTGATGTAACTTATGAGCATAGTAATAATATAAAATAATAGCTGTCTGTTTAGTCTTGCGTTGCTTACAAATCCAGCTGTGTTTGTAATGATAGGGATCCACTGAGAAACTACTGTTTCAGTAGTGATTTTTTTTTTTTCGTTTTCTCTACTAATCTTATTAAATAGACAGGGAATTGCAAATCTTAATTCTTCTTCAAGTAGCTTTCTTTAAACCCAGAACTTCCTACGTTAAACACAGCTGCTGTGTAAAAGGAGAAGATTGCCAGCATGTTTGTTCATGCCTAGAGTTATGCAATCCGCATCTCTTGAAAAGATTTAACTTAAACAGCTTGTTTTCAAATGCTGCTTCTGGTGTTGAAACCTTTATCTTTCAACTTTGTTGAACCTTTTCGTTGTGTTGTTACATTTTTATCTTTCTGGGCAGCAGTATGTGTCAGCCTGGTAGTAACTAGTGACTTGGATTCCTGCTTTGTTCTTGTAGAGGTCAGCTCTGTTTGAAACAGTGATCTTGCTTGCCTTTTTAGCAAAAATGCTCTTCAGTAACTTAACTCAAGGGTGCCCAAACACTTTCTTTGTGTCTTAAGCCATAAGTTAAGATCTCAAGGGCTGAAATTTATTTGAATGTTAGATATGTATGATTTCTTATCCAAGTTAGTTGTCGGTTTTTTTCTTATTGGATAAATTGTGGTCAACGTGAAATAAGTTACCCACAGATGTAGAAAAAAGGGGGGGGGGGGAACCCCACCCAACCAAACAGTTCTGGGCTCTGACATTTCAGAGTAACTTTTCTTCCCTAGCCACTGCTCCATGTCTGAAACTAAAACGGGGAGGGTGACTATGCAGAGTATTTTTCTTAATTTTTTAGTTGCCAAGTGGCAATTTGGACACCCCTGACTTGAATCTACTGCCTCTTTCATGTAAAAGTAGCTTTATTATAGAATTGTCACATAGAAAGAAAAGAGTAGATCACATACCAGAGCTGTGCTTGAATCAAGCTGCTTAAACAATAGTGTACTTGTGCCTCAAATGAATCAGTTTTTGCACTGAGTACAGTAGTACCCCATTATCTTGTACTCCTGTCCTTCACAGACCCTAAAAGCACCATTAGCATGGTTCTCTGCAGTACTTTTCTTGTACTTCTGACATTACAGTACAATAAAGTATGTTTTGTCCTGAACTGATCTTTGCTGTTCTTTTAGAGTTATTTTCATAGAGTCTGTCTGCCGAATGACATAACCCATCTTTCGTTCCCTGGGTTGAGTTTCCGCAGCACAGTGACAAGCTGTTGATGAGCATTTCTCTCTGTATAGGTGGCAAAAGAGTGTTCTGTTTATTTTGGAAGGTGCCAAGTAGAGCTTTGTGCCACTTGGACACTTGAAAGCATTTTACTGCTGTTAAAGAGAAAATTAAAACAGGAAATGTCTCATCTAATGGAATTCTGGGTGCTAAATGTCTTTCCCTGTCTTAGAAAAGACAAGCTAAGCAAAAATCCACTTTCTGCAAGAAACTTGAAATTTTGGCTTCTGAAATGACTTGGGAATTGATGAATTGGGAATTGTATATCTGGAGTTCTGTGACCTTTTTCCTTTATGCTCAAATGTTGGGCAGAAACCTGCTAGCACCTGATCAACTTCTAAGTGTGTAGGCGAAGAGTAAGGTGAGAGGATCATTCTATTGATGTAATGGGGCCTGGGAAGCTTGTTCTAACTTATATTAAGATACCTTCATTTTGGTAAAAGTGTGAGATGTTAAAGATTACTTTTCACATAGTCTTTGATTTGAAAACCACATTTGAGGTGAATTCATTAAAAGCCCATGAGCAAGTCCACGGAACCTTTAAAACAGTTAGACTTTGGACTGCTGTTTTAGCTTAAATGCTGTTCCCTCCTGTATCAGTTTAATGTCTCTGGGTGAGTTTAGCCTCATATATTTTGAGTGTTCCTCCTGTGTGTGTGAATACAGATAACTTATCTGTGGGGAACAAGGCAATTGGTTACAGTACATCTGGCAACAGAGGAGACATCGCTATTTGGCATTAACTGCAGTTTTGTAGTGGTGCAGTAGCTTGGGATTCTCAAACAAGGGCTGGCACAGCAAAATGTGCCACTGCAGCGATCTTGTGCCTGTGCTGCCCAAGGTAGAGAAGGTAGCAAGGACATTACAGGGCACAACAGAGTGCAGTGGTTCATAGAGACCTCAGAATTTGTGCTCTTAGGCTGCAGCTTGGGTTAGCAGTGGTGCTATGGCTTTTGCCTAAGTCTTTAGCTGGATTAGAGTTTACATCACCCACACTATGATCTCATCCTATAGGTGTACCCAAAGCTGAAATAGTTCATTAAAGCTCACTGCCACTTCAGCAAAACACAGCTTTGGGAAGAGTAAAACATTGGATGGTGTGTTTGTGGAGTGAAAAAATATTTTACTTACACTTTCCAGGGACGGTCAAAAGAACTTTAGAAACAACATTTGTGTCTTGTGGCTCTTTTGGAAAACGTGGTGATGCATGCGGCTCTGGGGTTGTCTGTGGTCAGCTCACACAGGTTTATTCTTACAGGGCAAGTTTGTCTCTAATAGATGTCTGTCAGAGCTATAGGAAATACAGTCAGTAGATCGTCACTGGATGAACAGGTGAAGCTGCAGTTGAGGACACAATTTCCAGGTATAAGGAAGAGGTGACTGGGAAAGTTATGGCATTGATGTGGGAAGAGGCTAACTGGTTGATAAACCACGTTTTAGAAGAGAAACATAAGCTGTGATGCTGCAGTACCATTCTGCAAAAGCTAGAAATAGTGTGCTGTGTTTCCTTCTTCGGCCTGCCTTCACCTAGAATAATAATAAGTTTCTTGAAAATCCAGTGAAGCTTGCTTTCCTGTGGATCTTGAGGGCTTTGCAGCCTCCCTCATGCCTGACAGGGATGAAATGCTTCAGTCTTTTTAGTTTGCTTGGGGCACTGATAAGAATCGCTCTCCAATCCTGTTTATGCAGACCTTTAAAGAACTAAGCAATTTTGAGGCCCCTCTCTTCATAAACTGGAGTTAAAATTGCCCAATAACTTCAAAAGATTGCTTTGAGTTGTGAGGAAAAGTATGACCTAGCTGATAACGTATGTCCCTGTGCAAGCCTTTTCTTCTGGCAGGAAATCTGAAATATGGCCAAAGAAAATAGGCTCCTGTCTGCCTCATTATGTGTTACGTGGCAAAGGCTGAGCCTTGTTTTTACAGTGTGGAGCTATTCCTGGTCTCACAGTTATTTCCTTCACCTCCTCTGATATGAGGATTTCTGGTACATTTCTGGAAAGTATAAGGGGAGAAATCTCACGTTTCCCTCCTGGCCTTTTGTTTGTTTACTGATAGTGTTGCTCTTAGCTGAATGGATTTCTGTGATGCCAGTGAAACTGCTGGTAGTCTAATGCCAGCCTTTCACTAGGTAAGGGCCTTTCTGGCAGAGTATTAGTGACTTTATCATCTCTCATACTCGAGTCTAGGCAGAGGTTGTTTGGGAATGATGCTTGACTGAACATCCTGCTCTGGGCAGAGGTGATGTGAAGGAAGACCTCCTTCTCCCTGTTCACAGGTCACTTCTATTGCTGTGCTGTGTCTGTTTCCATCTGATGCTACTGTAGGTGTGATCTTAAGTTTGTGTCACAGGTCCTCCTTTTAGAAAGGAGGTGGCTGAGTCTGTGCCTGTTAAACATGGCATTTCTCTCTGAAGGACCTGAAATACCTGAAATACAGTTTGGCACAGACTGCTCTGTGTGCTGCTGGAAGAGGTGACTGTGTTCCTGTTTGACTTGTTCCTACAAAAGTAAAGCTCGGTGCTTGTCTGAGAAATGGCCAATTTTCTGTAATGGAATTCAAGATGTGGAGGAGAAATCCAGGTAAATGAGGAAGGAAAATGTGTGTGTGTGTGCGATTCAAGTCTTAACCAAACCAGACAAAGTCACTCCAAAGCAGCAGAGGTGGGAGAAATTCTAGAGGTAAGTTTGCACCTTTTCTTTATGCCTTGTGTGGGTTCAGGGAAAGTGGAAATCACTTGGACATTGTAGAGGATCTGAGGTCCCTGATAAACAGAGGAAGAGACTAAATGTAAGCACTTCAGTTTCTTTTGAGCAACCTAATTGAATGTCCTTGCTGTAGAACACTGATAATGGGAAGTGCACAAGAGCTAACTTTGGTACAGACTCTGTGTTGTGTTTGGATGAAGGCAGCTGGAAAGTATTTGTCCTTCAAAGTAGGCTCTGTTTTTGTTCTCATTATCTGAGGCATTTAATACCATCAGAAACTTGCTTTTCTTATACAAGTAAAAACAGGGGAAAGAACAAAAGATTATGGCAATAATTTGCATTTCCTAAGAATAAGGGGTAGGTGGGAGAGAGAAGGGTGTTCAGACTTTACATTGTGGTTCTGCCCATGAGAGAGATGTGTGCTTGCCTGACATCAAGATCCAGTGCTGTTTCCCTCTAGGACTTGGGGCTGTTTAGATATGGAATTTTGCTTTGTCCTTTTGTAAGCAGTGGATTTGACAGTTGTAAACATTTACAGGTGTTTGTAACGGTAAGTTTATTGAATTACAACAGACTGCATGCCGTACTTGTTTGCAGACTAATGGCAGATGTTGCAACAGATGTAGTTAGTGAAATAGGGGGACCCCTTTTCTATGAGGGGAACACAAGCAGAATGGCTCATACAAGGGTGCTGAGCCAAAAAACTGCCCAGTGGCTTTCAACTGTCCTTATGGACAACAATCCTCTCTTCTTGAACAGACTGAGAACTAATGTTCCAAGCACAACTATATGGCGAGTACAGATGGAAGAAGAGGACATTTATTATTTTTCAGAGGTAGATCTTTGCACGTGTGCAGTGTCAAAAAGGTGGGATGCTCTAAGTTTGGTGGTGAGAACAGAGTGCAGAAAAAGCCTCTGTGGCTATTCTGCTGTAGGTATTTGACCAGCAGATCTTCCCACCCTACCTATTTTTATTGTCTTTAGTCTGGCCTAGAAATCCACGTGCAGTGTTGTCTAGTTAACATGGTGCAGATGCTCCTACCGTCAACTAAAGGAAGTTGCTTTGGCTTCCTTAGGGCAATCTTTCTGCTTTAGGGATTAGGGGAAAAGTAAAATCTCCTTCAGCTCAGTCAGCACCCACAGATGAATGTGGTGAAATGCATGCAAAAAAAAGCCATAACTGCATGAATCTCTAGTGATGGTTGCACCTTCTGTACAGAATTAGTGCAGCTTAAGGATTTGGGAAAGTGCCTGCTTTTGGCAACATCAGACGGTCACTTTTGGTATCACTATACCAGTACAATGGATTAGTCGTTGCAGCTCAGAGGGCTCGATGGATTGCCTATTCCATGTCTCCCTGCTGAGGAGGGATTAGCTTAGTGATATACTCAATGAGGCTGCATTCTTAGGATGAAGTTTGTCACTGTGATTTCTTATTGTAGCCAAAAGTACATTAGAGATACGATTTAGGTTGCAGAAGTAGAACACTTGGAAAATGCCAGATTTCCAGTGGATTGGGTAGCACGTGGTTATCCTGTCCCTGCAGGCACGCTGCCTGGGGATGTGAAGGTGGCATGTGGTCACAAGAGCAAGGATGGCACCATCATCACCCTTCTATAAGGTATGCACTGAATGTGTAGCTACAGCCTCCATCCCACCGTTCCTAACTCTGAACTGTTGGACTTTTTAATAATTTTGTTTCTAAAGGTTATTTGGATATGAACTTCCCGATGTGCATTTAAGTGGCAACAGTAAGAGAAATGGAGATTAAGCATTTGTAGTTGCTGGCTTCTTCATGACTGGGATTTGAACTGGGAAGCCCATTTAGTGCAGTAGACATTACTACTTAAACTCAAGGGCTGACTGCTACTTAACCAGCAGCTGGAGGAAGCTTTGCAGTGAAGAAGGCTGAGAAGATGTCAAATGAAGGCTTTAGAACTTTTCATTTCATGTAAAGTCTCAGTATGGGACAGGGAACTTTTTTTTTTTTCAGTTTGTGTGCTGCTTCTGGTTGGGCTGAGGGGATTGGGGTTTTTTGGTTTTGGTTGGGGTTATTTGTCCCCTCCTGATACCTGGAGTTGATGACTTTCCTGCTTCATGTAGGACATTGGAGGAAGAGATGGGAAGATGAAAATTATGTGGTATTTCCTATCCAGACTGCTTAACCTACTCTCTTACTTCCAGCCTCCTGAGCTTGGGAAGGTTCTTGCTCCATGCATGTTCCCTGTCAAGGAGAGAATTGCACCACGATTCATGTGCCACATTTCTGGGAAAGGGAGGAGGAGCTGCAGATAGCTTACTTTCTATCTCACCCTGCAGGTAGGCTCAGGACTTCTGGAAGCTTTGTCTGCCTGTCAAAACAAACCTGAGGCACAGAAAACAACAGCTTTTAACACTCAAGTCCAGTGCAAATTTAGGACAAAAAATTCAGTGTTTGTAGGAAACTAAACACAAAGCCATTTCACCCATAAAACTCATTTCAGCAGCCTTGGTATTTTTATGTCAAAAGACTGAATGAGAAGTTGGTGGATGTTTGCCACAGGAAGTGAGGGGAAAGCAAAGGCAAAGGAGGATGCTCTGCCAGAGGTTTTGCTGTTGTTTGCTGGCAGTGTTGATACTTAGATAATGGCTCCAGAGGCCTTGGGGAAGGTGATACTCATCACTGGCTCCTTTAGCTGTCTCCTTTTTTTCGCTCCCCTGTTCTCTGCAGCCCTACTGTGCTTTGTTCCTCCCACAAAGTCTCTGCTTTTGCTGCTCGTCATCTCCCTGCACTACCAATGGCTTCTCTCTCTCCCCTTCCTGCCCTGCTCCTCGCATCCCTTCTGGGTTTTCAGCAGGTGACCTTGTTCCTCCCAGCACGACATCAAAGGCTGCGGTCCCCTAGTGCGGGGCTCGGCTCTGTGCTGCAGGCTCCTCCTCGCCCCGGCTGTGACAGCCCTGCTGGTGGCGTGGCCGGATGGTGAACCAGGGACACAGCGAGGCTGTTGCCGGTCTGATTCACTGGGCTGTCACGCAAACAGCACACGCAGCCTTGCCAGCAGATTGCTGGGGGTGATGAAAAGTGCAGACAGGGCCTGCTTGCGCTGGCACTACCTCTGAAATCAGGTTTTTATCCCTGTCCCTCTGTGCTGCCAGGGAGGCATGAAGAACACAGACACAGATGAAGCGAGCTTACTGCTCTCAGTTCCTGCTGTGGTGGTACTGATGCTCGGCAGAGACAGGCTCTGCTCATCTCTTCTGCATGGGGCTGGCTCCCAGTGTGGACCAGGAACTGAGGTGGAACATTAACACATCCCTCTGCAGACACACAAATGATGGGCAAAAGTCATGTACTGGTGTGACAACCCTACCAAATTTCAAGGCCCAGCTCCAAAGTGTTGTGCCACAACTTTTAAACAAAGTAGTTGGTCACTTTGTTTTAAACAGGTAGAATCATATAAATCCCCTGAGCCTTGTTTTCAGAAATGCCTGTTTCTAGAGGAGCTATATTAGAACATAATAACCTATCCTGAAGCAGACCTCCAGCACGGAAAACTTCGAGCCAACTCTTTAATGCTTTGTAAGCAAAATTACAGCCAACTGAAAAGAGCCGTGTGTTGGCAAGTGCCAAGCAGCCTTAATTTAGGAGTAATTTTTTCTACAGACACTTCACCAGAAAAGAGAGCCCAGCTGCCAGCAAGTGAATCAGTTTGGACAAGGGAATGGAAAACCACATTTTTGCCTTTCATTTGCTGTGCTTTGATATCTCCCTTCAGGATGCATACATACATCTGGTTTTTCTTGTCTTAAAGGGGTAGTTGTATAAAATCTAGCAGAGGCACATGGTTTTGTCCATCTTTTAACACTGTAAAATTAAGTATTGCCTTAGAAATGGCTTAGTTCAGTGGCCTTTTCAAGCCCTGATTAGCTGCCAAATAATCAGTGTTTGAAAGACTCTGGACCTGATTCTTCTCTCCTTTACACTGTTGTTTTTTTCTCTTGATGTCAGCTGACTTCATTGGCACTACTAATTCCCTACAGGCTTGGTATGGGTAGAAAAAAAATATACATATTGTTCTGTATATATGAATATGTATATATCTATAGAGAGGAGTTATATAGCATAGAAGTGAAATCAGAGTAACTGGTGGGTTTTTGTTTTACTTGACACTGTGCACATGTGCTAAGATTCCCAGCCTCCTGAAGCATCCTTGTGAACACCTTATCTCTTAAGAATACCTTCTTTATAACTGCAGATGTTGTTTAGAGTTTTGTGTGACTTTTCTGTTGCTTATATATTTTCCTGTCAGCATCAGGTAGAAGATCAGACTGAAATACTTGTTATAAAAAGACTAAAATGCTTCTTTTCCTTTTGTGGGCAGTACAAAATATGATCCTAGTTTGAGGTCCAAGAACTGGCAACTCAAATGAAATGCCCTAACCACTCACAGCTTAGGCTTTATACTGTAGCATTAAATGGAAAGCAGGGTCCTTTCCTACTATCCAGCTTAGTGACAGATGTGATCAGTTTTGGAATGACTGTAGCAAATCACTGCAGTTTTCCACACTGGGTGCCATGTGCTACAAGTTTATATTTGACAAGAGAGAATGATATTGCCCAGCATTTTTATATAAGGTTTTAACCCAAAGACTTCAAGGCCTTCTTAAAAGAAAAAGCTGAGAATAACTACTCACCTTTGTGTATGGATGCTTAGAGACTTCAGATGATTAAACCAGAATCTGCACTACAGTTCTAAGGTCTTACAGATTCTGGGATTGCATTGACTCTGAGTCAACATCTTTATCCATCAGCATTGGATTGCTGGCCCGTGGTGGCAGGAAATGCTGCTTGGTGAAGGCGTGCTGAGGGTGCACAACTTGAGGGTAACAGTAAGGTTATATTATTCCAAATATTAACTCAGTTATGCTTCATGGCAAGGCTTGGACTGGTGCTGAATTAAAATGACAGCAAGCAATGAAATGGTGTAATTTTTCAGTCACCTTTCAGAGTGATTCACTTTAAGTCCTTTTAGATAACTAAAATTGGTGGTGTGCCATCTTAATTTCTTCCCTGCCTTTACTCCTGTCTTTTGTCTCCATCTGTTCATGACAAGCTGAACACTTCTTATTGTGACAACTTTCCAAACCACCACCCTTTTTCTTGAAGACCTCTTGCTCACTGTTCTCCCACCTACTCTGACTTTCACCAAAACCCCATCATATACTTTATTTTCTTGGCCTTGGCTGATCTCTGCATCCTCTTTGTACTTCACCAAAAATATATTGTTTCTTATTAGATCAAGTAGTGTTCAGAGCTCTTACTGGTTCCTTTTTTTTCTAGCTAGGATTAGTGCGAAATGTTGCCAGAGACTCAAACAAGGGGCCTCAACAGACATTCTGCCTTTCTGTATTGAAACTGATCCTGGAAGTCTTTAAGATTAATGAAGGATCCTTTCCATTGCTCCCTCAACAAATGCAGTACTTCTGGCTATGCTGCTGCCTCTATGCTTTGATTGTATCTGTTAACCATTCATGGCTTACCTTAAATAAAATCCCAGGCTGCCCTGGCTGCAGCTGGTGGGGTGTGATAGAGGTGACAAAATTAATTTACACAGAGGGGAAGCAAGCAGTGACAGGGACCCCTGCATAGAGATACCATTATTTTCCTCCCTCAGCCTAAGAAACAAAACAAAAGAGAATGCTGCAGCTGGGCACTGCAATGTGTATCCATAGATGGTGGATTGCCTTGCATACTCCTTTTGATACTTTTTTTTATAAAGGAGTATTTTGTGCTCCTCTGATACTTGATGTGGCCAGATCTCAGGGAGGAATGTCAGCCACTGTCAAACCTCTACTACATGTGTTACTTCATTTGTGTGTGGATAAATCCAACTTCTCTGAAAAACACCAGTGTTCCACATGTCGGTTCTATTTTAAAAATTTCTGCTTTTAAGAAAATGCTGTTGTGTTCCCTTTCAACAGCATCCATGAGCTGACCCTCATGGGATGGTGTGAATCCAGGTCAGTGCCAACTCACCTTCTGGGAGCATCTACATCTCACTTCCCCCCTCATCAGCTTTACAGTGAGGTGTGCCCATTCTAATAGTCAGTGTTTGTGTTTGAGAAATGTTAGTGGCTGGGGAGATACCATGTGCTGTTATCAACTCTGTATTTTAATGGAGAGCTATTTTCTGACAGCACAAGAGAGACTGTGGAAATTTCAATATCTAGGAATTTTGGGGAGTGAAACGTGAAGCAGAATTTGGCAGCTGGCAAATTATTTATTATCTGGGAGCAAAAGAAGAGTGGGCTGGACTTTCACTGAATCACTGCAGCCTGGAGATGTGGTTCTGCCTGCTTTCTTAGCCTTTGACAAATCTCCTCTGCCTACCTTTTATCTGAGAGGGTTGAGCCTCTTGCCCTTGCTGGGGAGAGCCTTTCTCTGAAGAGTGTACCTGGGCCTCAAGACAAACATATGTCCTTGAAGCATTTCCTCTGAAAATTCTCATTTTATTTTCCTGGTTGGTCAAAGCTGCTAACAAAGATGTTTTGATTTGTCCACACAGAATAACTCCAGTCAACCTTTCCAAGCAGGCTGCAGTTGCAATTTGTGATTAAAGAATTCCTGCTCATCCTGAACTAAAGGTTCTTGGGATTGGAGAGGGAATCTCTGTTTGTGACTGATTTGAGGGATATATAATATCTGACTATAATTTTCAGGGCAAAATACATCTGTGTCACTT
This sequence comes from Corapipo altera, assembly GCF_003945725.1. Lineage (NCBI taxonomy): Eukaryota > Metazoa > Chordata > Aves > Passeriformes > Pipridae > Corapipo > Corapipo altera. The sequence continues at coordinate 3,279,275 of NW_020884931.1, forward strand.
CAAGTTCTCAGACCAGATCCCAAGTTCATATTTGTTTCCTTCTGAAATATAACTTGGGTCAGGTTCTTCCCAAAGCTATGCTTCAGCACTGTTTATTGCAACATGGAGCTTTGGGACAGACGGTGTTAGTCTCATGTTGGTTGAAGAAGTATTTCCAGGAAATCTAAAGCAACTTTATTTCCTCAGGGTTCTACACTGAGAATGTCAGATTTGGAGTTTTCTAAGACAGATGCCACCTTAAAATAGATCAGGAGAACTCCTATTGTTCAGGTGACATAATGAGGCTGAGATGCAAATGCGGAGGGAAGCAGTAGCTGGTATGTTTTGACTGCTTTTTTTTCTTTTTCTGACATATCTCTCTCTCTCTATTTTTTTTTTAAATACATTTTATGGGGGAGAATAAAGAAAGATCAGAGGCCACTTCTGGCTGGAGAATTTGGGATGTACAGCCTGCACAGAGGGTGAATATAACGCCTACATGACAGGAACCAATTTAGACATTTCCACCCTCTCTGCGGAGGGCTGCACTGCAGTATTAAACACTGGTGCTTCTTCAGATCCCCCTTTCCCAAAGGAGGAGAGGAGGAACAAGCTGAAATTAATAGCTGGTGGCCACTGTAGATTCAGAAGCACTGAACTGAAGTCCTTGTCCCAAAATGTGTGGGCAGGTTCTGATGTCCAGCACCAAGCCTGCCAATGCTCAATAAGTGTTTGGACAATGCTTTTAGGCCCCTGGTGTGATTCCTGGGGTGGTCCTGTGCAGGGTCAGGAGCTGGACTTGATGATCCCTGTGGGTCACTTCCAACTCAGTATATCTTATGATTCTGTGATCTTTGCAGACCATAAGCATTGCACTGTGGGGAGAGAGAATTGCTCTAAGTATCACCTCAACCAAGAAACTCTGCTGAGGACTGCAAGAAAACATATTAGTCAAGCTTCATTGAACCCAGGACATCCTCACAGCCTTAGTGAAACAGAATTTGCCAGTACTGGGCTAAATTTTGTTGCTGAAAGTCCTACTTGCATCAAGTAGAGTCAGAAGGACAGCAGCTGGCACAGCCCTGCAAAGGAAGAGGCCTCAGACCTATGCATGTTTCTGCTGACAGCTTTCCCCTACAACCCCTTTTTCCTACCAGGTCATTTCACCTTTTGTCATTCAAGTTACCCCCATCCTGTGTGAAATAATAGGGCTGAGAAAGCCCTAGAACTTATGTGTCAAAAGCATTATTTTGTCAACTAAAGAAGCCATGGCAACATAAAGCTACAACACGGTTTCCATCACAAGATTAACTTGAGTCAGTTACTGCCTTTGAAACATCTGTGGTGAGGGCTAAAAGTAGACTTTCCTAACAGAATTGAAGGACACTGAAGGAGTCACAAAAAACATCCCAAAATAGGGTGAGGAAAAGAGGAATATCAGATAAGGCGGGGAGAGAGGGGAACAAAAGAGTGCAACAACAGTTACAAAATGCCTCAAGTTTCCCCTGCTTTTTTTGTTGTTATTCTTTCTCAGACAGACTGATGAGTTTACTGCATATGTTGAATGGTGATACAGTGAATGGAACCACTGTTGAGACTCCTGTTGCTAAGATTTTTATAATAACAATGTGCCTGAGAGGAATTACCTGCAGCTGTAAGGTTATGCCAATGCTTACTTCTGTGGGGACTGGGAATTTGTAGGAGCCTTACCTGAGGATCTTAACCAGATGATTACCTGTTCCTATTTTGCCTTTATCCTGTGTTATGCTACCTTCTATCCTCCCTACATTCCTCCTTGTTCTAGGAATGCATCTCTCTGGAGATTGGAAGTGAGAGAATAAGATAACCAGTTGATATTTTACCTGTAGAAATGCAAACACATGTCCTGGAGGGGGAAAAAGTTGCTTCTCTATGAGAGAGATTTGAGACATCTGAAATAGCTGAGATGTAGTAGGGAACATATTGGACATGACTTTGCCATGTGACAAGCAAAACAGGGCAGTTTGGGGTCTGCCTGTATGAAGGCAGCCTACCCATGGACACATCACACTTGCTTGGATCTGTAAACTGCATGAAGGATTTTTAATAAAGAAACACATTTCCACAATGTTTTTCACTTGATTATCTCTGAGTGCTTTAGTGGGCTCAGGAGATGCTGGGGAACAATCGATGTAGAGCTGTTCTGTAAATCTTGCAGCATTTATTTCTGTGGAAGTAATCTTTTCTTGCTCCCTTTTTTGTTCAGACATCAAAAGGAGAAGAAAAACAAGACAAAGGCAAAGGCTGAGGCTTACACAAAATGTTTTTCCCTATCATTTTTGCCAAATAAAAGAAGAAAGGAAACAAACAGCATTGCATGTAAATAATCTTTTTTCCCCCTTACTTCCAGACACGCTTTCACTAGTTCACTGTAATTAGGCAGAAGGTACTGAAATTATTTATATGTCAGACCTAACAGACAATATTGTGGTTCACTGGAATTAGACAGAAGGTACTGAAATGATTTACATTTTAGACCTAACAGAAAATGTTGTAATTGTACCATTCTTTTAGCAGATACTTTGACTTTGATTTGTAAGGCTAGAAAATATGACTTCAGCTGTTTTAGTCAAAGGCCATCTAAGATAATGATGAAGAACACTGGAAGAGAGTTAAAGTTTTAAAGGGCAGGTGTGCAGGGGTGTGTGAAACAACTGGTGCTTTTAAGGTATGCCAGAAAGTCTAATCCCAAGGCCAGGAAGGCAACCCAGCACACAGAGGAATTTGGGTGATAAAAGAAAGCATCAACACAAATAGATGACAACTGCAGTTAGGGTGTGCATTAAGGGGAGCTTAAGGCCCTCTTTAAGAGAAATAAAGGCTCTGTAGTGTTGATAGGAAATCTGAGGGATGGACTAACAAGAAAAGTACACTTAAGAAGGGGGAGTTTATGTGCAACCTTGAAGGAGGATGGGGAATGGCTGTGGCTCCTAAACACACATACCAGTGCTGTGATTGTGCTGTGCTTACTGAGCTTGTTATGTCTGGTGCCCACACACTGCTCGTAGTAGGTGCTACTGTTCCAGGCTTCACATGGAGAATCTGGGAACAGGTTTGCAGGGCTGCAGTGAGCATCGTCTGCTGTCACAGAGACAAGTGAGAGGTATGGGTACGTGCTAGCTCTGAAAATCAGGTTTTGCTGCTCTCAGACTAGCTGTTTTTGGAGATACTGACCTTGCCAGTTTTGGTGCCTTGTCCTAGTACAGGAGTGCTTGGAGATGCTCCTGTGAAAAGGAAATTTCTTCTTCTTTTTGTAACTTCTTTCATTAAAATCTCCTCCACCCCTTTCTCCTCCCCTTCCCCCCAAATGTAGTCTGCTGTCTCCATAAGGAGTACCTGGCTTTTGCTGAGTCACCTCTCCATCCATCCCTGGGACATTAACCTATGATGAAAGTTCACTGATGCAGAGCTCATGAAAATTGTGTGGTGGCCCCTGCTTGAGAAGGTGTGTAACTGTCAATAGCCAAGGTCAAGCAAATCTTTTCAAATCCCTTTAATGGCAAAAAAACCAGGAACAGTCTCTGAGTGTGGCTGGGAGGGGATGGTTCACAGTGCTGCACTGGCTGCACCACGCAATGCTCCAGCCCTGGGGTGACTCTCCTAAGGGCTTGTGACAACAGCAGGGACTAAGTTGGCTTACAGTGGAAAGTCAGGAATTTTGTCAGAAAGTATTTATTCAGGCAAGTATGATATGTGTGATTCAGCAGCTGTGTCTCTCAGCATGAAGCCTGCATCACCCATCTTCCTGACTGATAAGTCCAGTGTGGAAGCTCCCCCTGCCCACCCCCCTCCACCATCATGCTGCCAGCAGCTAGCTCTCTGTTCCCACGTAACAGGCAGTCTCCCTGCACTGTTCATTGCAATGAACAACTTTTGGAGGACTGTGGAAGTAGAAATCCTAGAGTGTAAGTAGGCTTCCTAACTGAACCTTCACTCCGTGTCCTGAAACAGTAATCACTGTGTAACCTTCATGATAAACTAGTTCCTGCCTGAAGAAAGAATCCAGCCCTGTGTATATAACAGATGTGTACAGCTCGTACCCCTTATCTGTCTTTATCATAGCATCTGTAAGGGAAAATAAACTTTCTATCCACTCTGCAAACAATGGTCTCAGCAGCAGAACCTGTTTCTCTCCTGTAGCTGTCATGAATAAACGGCTGCTCTTCTGACCTGACCCAGATTTGTACTCCAGTTATTCCCCGGTGGGATGGAGGAGCCAGCAGCTTGCACTGTGTTTGAACAACATTTTGTACATCCTAAAATACACCTGAGATATGATGCTCTGTAGATGGGCCATTGTTGTTGGAGATGGGGCTTGTGCATATCATTGTTTTTTAGTACCTGTGAGGCTGTGCTTTGGAAATTTGGCATTTCACTGAATTACCTGAACTGTGAGGAGAGAGATCATTTAATCGTGGGAGTGGCAGCACTGCAGGGAAAGGCTGAGAAGGCCTGGGCTGGATGATGGAGCCTGGAAAGACAACGAAGAGTGGCACTTGACCAGACCCAGTTCTCTGAGGTTACCTTTGGATACTCAGCTTTCTCTGGATCATTATTCCATCTTAGAAAATACTTTCATGGGAGCCAAGATTGTTTCACCACTATTTTTGCCATTTATATTGGCTAGAGAAACACAGCTTGCATGAGAAGACACTTAATTTATTGTTAGTCTACTTGAAAGGTTTACCAGTGTGCTCAGAGAGTCCTCATTACTTACAGTGGTGCAAACAATGATAAATGATATTATTTAGACTATTAGACAGAAAAGGAATAAAATAAAAGAAAAATCTTATACCAGGGTCAAAACTAGTACACAAAGAGCACTTCAGCTGCTGCAGCTTTCCCCAGGCTATGCTCACCCCTCCACTGTTCAGGCACCAGACTCAGAGGTGCTGTCTGTCGCCCAGGAGAAGGGGGAGGGCTGCAGATGTCATGAACCCAAAAAGTCCTTTGCTCCAGCAGCACAGTGACGATGACAGGGGCACCTGCCTCTCCAGGATGGTGGGATTCTGCCTTCTCTTCTGCTAGAGTCCACATCGGGCTGCTTCCACCCCATCTTTAAGGCTCCCCTTGCAGTGCTCCTCAGTCCCCAGAGCTGGGTGCATCTGGACTGACCCTCCAGGCAGAGCTGTGCACACCTTGCAGAACTGCTCCTCGCCTTCCCTGCTGCTTGCGAGCGATGTTTCCCAGCCCCAAGGTCGTGTTCTTCTGTTGATGCAGTGAATGCCCGTGGGGGAGCAGTTCATAGTGCCAGGGCTGCGGGTTCCCTGCATGTCCCAACCAAAGCAAGGTTCACAAACCTCTCTTTCAGGTTTTTCAGCATTAGTACACAGCCTGTGGCCTGTTTCTGGCAGTGGTCAGAGTGTATTTCACAGGCTGTAGGCATACAGACCCCTTCTGCCAGTCCACAGGAATGATCTGTCACACACGAGTCCAGCAAGGATATTGCAAACCCTCCCATGGCTCAAGGCTCCTCACCAGGACCGAGCAACTGATCTTCTTGAAGGCATTTGCTCTTTCCTATCTGGTCTTGCCTCATGTGAGTCTGAGGGTGGTCTGTAGCTCTTGGCTTTGGTGCGCAGCTGCTACTCTGTTTATGGAATATTTTATTTTACAACCTGGATAATTTGCACAATTAAGCAAACTTTTGCAATTCCCAGGATTACACTTCTAGACTTGACAGCCTAGTTAAAAATTTCAGCAGGTAATATAGTCCCAACAAGGAGGGTTTTACGCCAAATATGATGGTCAGCATCTTTTATTGTGGTTGGAGTAAGAGCAACTTGCTCACTCTTGTCACATATTGCAAACCTTGCTTTGGTGGCTTGTTTTGCTGCCTGCAAGACTACAAAAGTTACAGGTGGATGCTATTATCTGTAACAACTGCTCAAAACACAACCCAAATGTTACTAGGTTTTGTCCAGTACACGGCTAAAAAGTTCATAGTAATTTTAGCGTCACTTCTAAAAGCATTGTGTAATTAAAATCATGCATTTAAATTAAAGTCACATTACATGCTTGTGCAATATCAGACAACTTAGACATGCAGAGGTGATTTCTGGACGCTGGATATACACACAAAGACAGCTGGATCCCATATAAGTGATTACAGACCCACTGTATTCACCTCTGGCTAAGCTCTGTTCTAAACTAATTGAAAACTGATGTCTTTTTGTATGCAATTTGCACGTGTAAGTGCCTCCTGTTTGCTGGTGTCCTTCCAGAGAGGCATCTGGGAGCACTCCACCTGCTGGGCTGCTCGACATTACCGCTGTACAGCTCTCAACGCAGAAACCCTCCTGCTGTCAGTTTCTAAAATCACCTCATCATCTCGCCCACAACAAAATAAAATTTTTCATCAGACCAACACATGGTTATGTATCACACACATGTGCAGCGATTTGTTATCCCCATCACTTTAGGACCTTTAGTTTTCTACCCATCCCAGAACCATCGATTAATTTGTACGTAGGTGCCCTAAATTAAACTCGAAACCGTGCCATGCAGTTGTCCTAGCAAAGCTACACTAACAGTATACATTTTTAAAATATAACTTAACCTACTAGAAATTTCTACACTTAATTTCTTCATCTTTATTTTCATAGTAGTCAAAATACTATGTTTTTAACACGAAGTCAATGCTATGTGTTTATGTGCTACGTATACAGACATTGTGTCATATGCTCGTGCTCTACTAATCAAGATCACTATCACTAATAGGAAGTATGTCCATAATTATCAAAGGAAACAGGGTTTCTCTTATTTGGAGATGGTGACACCTTTAAATTGGATCCACTTTTTTTCCTTGTCACCACAGTTTGTTAATCCTTTTCTCTTATTTGAACTTCAGCAACAGCAACTGTTCTAAAAAAAGGAGATGATATTTTTCCACACATATATGATAATCAAGCTCTAATAAAGGAAAGAAAGCACTGAGCAACATACAATTAATAATATCCAGAGTTTGGAATTGTTACCTATTCTTCTGCTCTACCTATGGAAGACAAAACAGCAAAGATTGTTAAGAATAGTTATCTTAGATCATTTACATCCATAGACCTTTTTGATGATATTAAGGATCTAATAAACTGCCTCTTCACATACTTTTATACAGTTTACTAGCTTATGTTCTTAAACAGCTGCTCACCAATTCTCCATTGTAATTGTTTCAGTTGGTTCCATCTCATTTCTGTAACAGAAGAACTGTATATTTTAATTTTAAAACTATTACAATAATGTGTATACCATGTATGTCTTTTTTAATTCTTTTTTTATTTCATCTTTTCTTCACTCTAAAAAAAAAGTGGTGTTAACATATTAACTATAATTGCGCATCAGAGGCTTAACTTTTTGCTTCGCATAGTGAACTCTGTCCAAGTCAATTAGAATATTTTATCATTAGTTACCCTCCCCTCAAACCCTTATAGGTACATACAAAATCTGCCATTTTTCCAGATTCTAACCTTTTATGCATTGGTAGCACTTAGTTTGCATTCCTCTGTTTCAATCCTTTTTTCCTTTCTTTTTCTTTTTAATACCACTCCTAAATTTCTTTGCTGCATGTACTCCCACATACTATGTGAAAACACACTACTGAATTTAACAATACTAATGCTAAACATGAACTGCTTCATTTGTGTTGGCACCTCTTGAATTTGCTCTGCTTGTACCTCTTGATTTCTTTACCTCTGACAACAGGCAGGTATTATTTTTTAAAATGGGGGGAGTTTTTCTTTTTATAAGTCCAAACCCTTCTGAATTGCCTACAGAAGACCAAGAAAGAAGAAATGATTCTTTTCTCCTTGTTTCACCCTCAGGGTTTATACCATGCTTGGGACTCCTGTAACCTTCCTTGCACAGCCCTTCATACTTAGAGTTCATTCTCAGTCCTGCTGCTGGACATCATTGCTCACAAATGCTGCAGCCCAGGTGGTATCACAGCCTGGACTCATGTCAGTGTTTTATAAGTCCTTAAAGCCTTCTTTTTTCCCAAAACAGCTTCTGCTAACTTGGCCTGAGCAGCATTTGGTATCTCTGCCTGGACTCTGTGCAGCAAAGTAGGTGCCAGGATGGCTGTGACAGAGCTAAAGCAGTCTCCGCTCACTGAAGCCCTGACTGCTCTTGCTGGAAAAGTCAACTTCTCCCTCTGTGTTTCTTCTGTAAAAATAAGCAAACCAAAAACCCCTTAATGCTTCACTCCCCCTGCGTTTCCTCCATCAGAGGAGCCTTCTCAATTTGCATCAGCTGCAGCTTGCAGCTGGTGCCCCAGCTTTGTGTGTGTTGGGGATGATACCTCGAGGGCTCTGCTTCCGATCCCCCGTAGCTCCCCGCATGGGAGCCTTCCCCAGTGGTCCGGTGTTGGTCCGACCACGAGCCCGGGGAAGAGGGGGGACTGTCTGTCCTAGGCTATGATGGGGAGGGCGGGGCTCCTGGCTCGTTTCCCTCTCTTCTCCCGCTGATCTCCAGCAGGCGATCCAACAAAACTCTGGTGGGAGCGTTATCCCAGCGGGCCATATCCTCCCCGTGGTTCCGAAGCTGCCTCCATATATCCACTCGCATCGTGCTTAACTCCCTCCTGGCCACGGTATTTTGTACCACAAATCGGGGAGCTGCACCACACTGCCACTGTCTCCTGCCCTGCCACCTTCCTTTCCTCCCTTTTCCCGAGAAGGGGATCTGGGAGGTCGCACCAGCAGAGGCAGTGGTCTGCAGCACCTCTGGGTCCCCCATCTCCCTGGAGTTTTCCTTTCCTCTGCTGCCCCTTCCCCTAGACATCCCTCTGTCCTCCCTTACCCAGACACTCCTTGCCAGCTGCTGTCTCCTTCCCTGGGTGCTCCCCGGTTTGAACTGGCGAGGAGCCAGGTCAGCAGTGGTTGTTCCCTCTGTAATAACTTGTTCTGCCCGTGGCTGCACATTTCCCTCGCTTCCCCTTTCCCTTTTCACAGCCACCGGAGCACTGCTCAGCAAAAGGGGGTTTGCTTTAAACCTTTCTGGCATCTCAAAAACTAGAGACTGTGGGCTCTCAGGCTTACACTCCTCTACAGAGAGGCTGCCATCTGGATTAACCCATCTTTTTCCGTCCCAGAGCTCATCATCTCTTTGGTAGGGTGTTTTTTTAAGGGCCATGACTGTGCCATGCTGTGACAGCGCCTCTAACGCTGCTTTTAACTTTTCCATCTTGACCTCGCAGGCCCGGTGGTCTGTACCCTTCTCTTTTAGGATCTGTATTTTTTGCACCAGCAATCGGATTGTTCCTTGCACCTCCTCTACAGCTTTTGTACTGATGGCTAGCTTTTCCTTCAATGCCTGATTTTCATTCAAAATGGCCTTTTTTTGTTCACACACCTCTTGATACTGGAGAACACTTCGCACTTGCTCCACAGCCACAGCTCCTTCTCGAGTTATACCCTCCTCTAGTTTAAGTCTCTGAGCCTTTATTTCTGCTTTCAGTGTCTTGTTTTCCTCCCTTAGCTTCTGAATTTCTACCTGGGCTGCCTGTTTTTCTTCAGCTAAACTTTTGGCAACTAACCACACAGCCCACGCTCCCGCACATTTTAAGGATTTTCGGGAGAAGAGCTTAGTCTTGGCCATCTCTTTTAATCTGGCAAACTCTAGGTCAGCCTGCCGGATACTTTTGCAAGAGTTTGGACCCCAGGGGTTTGGTCCCCACTGAACAACCCAATTTGCCAGCTCTGACATCTTTTTGTCTCCTCTAAAGGTATTTTTGACTTTACAGAAAGGTCTGATTACAAATTACAACTCAAGCAGGCTGAGAGAAGATAGCAGAGGCTCATCCAAAATTGGGCTTGCTCCTCTGTTGTTTTTCTAGTGTAATTCTTCCCTCCAGAAGGTTTTCTCAATGAAGAAATCTCCCAAGCAGGGATTTCTAATTTAGTTCTTCTCCCAGGCAAGGCAGAGGGCTTTCGTTCCTCCGTCCATGGATGCTTAGAGGCATTCTTTGAGCATTTGTTCTCCCTAGGCAAAAGGAAGAAGGCTTTCAAAGCTGCTGGATTTCCCACTTCAGTATTTTCAACAAGTCTTTAAAGGGCTACCTATGTTGCTCCCAAAACTGGGTTCTGTGCTTTCAGCAAGACACTTGAGGGTATGTGAACACAGAGTAGTGTTGTTGCTGGTTGTCCCTGACTGCCACAGGATGGCACTCAAAAAAGGCTGTCCCAGAAGTGCTGCTCACAAAAATGCCGTAAGGTCTCCCAGGAGGGCTGCTGTCTTCTCCACTAGTTCTGTGCACCACAGCTTGTGCCTTTATGTGGGCCAGAGAAACACGCCTTACATGGGAGAATCTGCTGTTTGACTACTTCAGAGTCTTAACAGCCTGATCAAAGAGTGCTAATCAATCCACTTACAATGCTGGATGATATTATCTAGACTATTAAGGATAAAGGAGATAAAAGGGGAAAATAATCCCGTATCAGTATCAAGCCCACCCCCTCCCTTAGCTGCTATGCCTTTCCCCGGTTTATGCTCACCTCTCTGACGCCTGAGGATGGCTGCAGGTGCTGTGACCTGGTCCTTCACCTCCAAGCAGCGCAATACTGCTGATGGAACCCCTCTGTCTGCCTCTCCAGGGTGGTTGTGGTGGTGGGATTCTGCTTCTTCCTCTGCTAGAGCCCACCTGGGGGCTCTCTGTACCCCGTCTTTAAGGCTCCCCTCACTGTGCTCCTTGGTCCCCAGAGCCGGTTATATCCACACTGACCCTCCAGGCAGAGCTGTGCACACCTGGTAGAACTGCTCCTCACCCTCCTGGCTGCCCGTGAGTGGTGTTTCCCAGCTCCAAGGCCGTGTTTCTCTGTTGATGCAGCAGCCGCCCTTGGGGGAGTAGTTCACAGCGCCGGGGCTGCTGGTATCACCCTGTGCCAGGGGGTTCAAGGCCCCACTGCCCTCCCCTGCCTGCGTTTTTCCTCCTGTACTGCAAAAATACAGCCAAACTGTGCTGCTGGAGGTCCTTCAGCCCCCTGTGGACCGGGTGAAGCAGAACCTGAGTGCAGATGGGTGAGGCCCCTGAGTCATTCGACAGTTTCTGTTACAGCTACAAAGCTCTCGCAAAAATGATACATCTCGCAAAAAATGAGGCAAGTCCCAACCAAAACAAGGTTGGCCAACCTTGTGCACCCCAGGGGTTTGGTTCCCAAACCCCAGCCTTTTGGTTTTTTGGCCAGCCTCGTGGCCAGCCTCTGGCAATGGCAAGACCAAAGTTTGTGGGCCTCAGGCATCATCCTTCTGTGTTCCACAAGAGCCCTGTGCTTTGCTACAACAGCCATAGGAATTGAGGAGCAAAGGCCCTGTGCTTTGCCCTGACCAAAAAGACCATCACTGATGCTCCTCAGCATTTTCACCAGGAGCTGAAAGGAGAGCAGTGGATCTTTGGGGGCTCTATGGGACCATGGGTGATGGCTTGACCTACCCTATGGCCAAAGAAAACCATCAGGCAGAGCTGGCAGCAAGGGTGATAATTCTACATAGAAAGAATCCCTCAAGTAAGTGAAACAAGGAGAAATATTTGGAGTCCTGCAGTTATTAAAACACATAAATCCCTGCTCATAAACCCCACCGTCCCCACAGATCAATGCTTTGAAAGACATCTGAAGCTTTGTAAACTAGAAGAGGTAACAGGATTAAAGCTGCAATGTGACAAGACAGCTAATTTTTAATTATTTCTAACTCCTTTCTAATTTCTACTCCATTCTGAATATTTAAAAACCTTTCCAAATGTATTTCACAAGTTTCAATAACAACCTAGTAACTGGATGTGGCATTTCAGCAATTTATAATCACCTCCTAAAATGGGGATCTAAATTAATCTTTCTACATCTCATTAGTTTAGCTATCAGAGATATTTTACAAGATAATTGGCTTTCTGTGGCTTTAATTTAATTTAATTTATTAATATCTTACATTTATATTTCATAGATGCTGTTTTAATTATTGAACTGATACATCTCAGAAACATAATTCTTTTATACAGCATCAAACTTTTGCTTTTAGGGCTCTAGAGCCTTTTTAAGATGTTTTAATGATAAATAATAAGTCCTTGTTTGTGTTTACCTTTAAAGTGGATATCAATTTACTTTTGCCTTAGGTTCTCACAAAGGAAAATTAGATCTTATTTTGGAACATCCTGTTTTGCAGATGAGGCTGCCTTTATTGTTAAACCAAAGCTTGTTCCAACTTTGTAATGCTGTAAAAATACAAACAAGGGGAAACAGAAGGAGTAGAAAGAACGTGGAATAAGAAGCCAGTTCATACCTGACAGGTATTCATGTAAATTATTTCTGTGGGCAGCAGAGTTAGGGAAGCCCAGTCTCCCATGGTGCTGTGTTCTACGGCTGAGCATCCCAGTGTTGGTGGCAATGCTGCCTTGCCTGAAGCTTCTCCTGCAGCCAGGACCATCCATGCCCACCCCATCAGGAGCTTGCCTTTCCTGCACCCACAGCACTAGCTGGGTCTGGGGGACAACCCCACCATCCCCTTTGCTAATTAATCTGCAACAATGAAATATTTTGGAGACTTCCAGCCTGCTGTAAACTTTGGCCAAAATATCCCCACCAAATCTGTGAGGACAGGCAGACAAGCAGACTGTGCAACTGACCCCAAGAACACCTTTCCTTAGGAAACCAGCCTAAAAATATGTTCCTTCCTAAAGCAGAATAGCAACGTTGAAACATCTGACAGTAAATGTGATGATGATAACTGATGCTTAATGAATAATCCAGGGTAGCTTTAATATTTTAGCTTCACAGAATACCTTTCATCCCCAGGAGCCAAACCAAATTATAAAAGGTGTACTCTTACCCCGCAGGGTCTCCTTTTGCCATTAAATCCACCATTTCATGGGGACCAGCTACACAGCTGGGCCACCACAGAGGTGATCAGAGGGCTGGAGCACCTGTTCTACGAGGACAGGCTGAGAGAGCTGGAGTTGTTCAACCTGGGGAAGAGATGACTCCGGGGAGACCTTAGAACACCTTCCAGTAATTAAAGGGGGCTTATATAAAAGAGGGAGAACTAGTTTTCGCATGGGCAGATAGTAATAGAACAAGGGGGAACAGTTTTAAATTAAAAGAGGAGAGATTTAGATTAGGTGTTAGGAAGGAGTTCTTTACTCAGAGGGTGGTGAGGCACTGGAACAGGTTGCCCAGATAAGTTATGGATGCTCCATCACTGGAAGTGTTCAAGGCCGGGTTGGATGGGGCTTTGAGCAACCTGGTCTAGTGGAAGGTGTCCCTGCCCACGGCAGGAATTTGGAACTAGGAGATCTTTAAGATTCCTTCCAACCCAAACCATTCTATGGTTCTGTGATTTACCTCTGGCCAGTGAGTGTCAGAGGCTTCAGTCCAAGGCCCCACAGAGCTCAGCACTTCCAGTTGTGTGGTGGAAGTGAACTTCCACCCATCGCCAAGACCCATCGGGGCACACCCTTCAGGTGTGAGGTGTGCTGCCCACGGAGGGGCTTTGCTCTGACATGGTCCGGGAGCAGCCCTGGGGCGCAGAAGCTGGCAAGGAGAGACCCTCCTCTCTCACCCGAAACCTTGAGACGAGGAGCGGGCAAGGAAACTCTGCCCCCCCTCCCGGCACGGGGCTGCTGCGCCCACCTCTCCGTTTCACCCGCGCACCCCTCTCGACACACGATAGAGGCCGACCAGACTGACGGGCCCGGGGGGTGTCTCCGCTCCATCCCGTGTGTTCGGGAAGAGGCCGGGGAGCAGAGCCTCGGGAGCCCCGCGGAGCTCCGGGGGGCGGTGCGGGGTCCAGGCTCCGCCGGCGGCTGCCCGAGCTCCGCCCGGGATGCGGAGGAAAAGCGGCCCAATACCCCCCTCTGCTGTCAGCAAACACCGCAGCACGGGCTCTCCGCACCGCCGCCGGCTCTGCCCCTTCCCTGCGCGGGGAAAGACCAGAACATCCCCAACAGGTCGCTCACTCCAGCTCTATGGGCTCCTTTGTCCAGCTAAAACATAAAAAATATCTGTGTCAGAGGAGAGGAACAACCATCAGCAACGTCAGCTCGTGTCAGGTAATGCCTGACACCTCTGGCCCTTGGGCAAAGCCAGGTTTGGGTTTAGATGCACACAGATTAGAGTCATGAAAGTTATTACTTTATAACATCCCTTCCTCCCCATCCCCTAAATAAAAAAATTCCTGTTCTACAAAGTTACTCTGCAACACATTTTCTGCAAAATCCCCTTGCTCTGCAAATCGTGACCTCTTTGGACATGAGGCTGGTTGTTGGCCTTTGTCTGCTCAGGGTGGAGGGCAGGAGGCCATAAAACAAGGCAGACGGGTTCCTATTATATTATGATGTTGGTTTTGGCCAATCCTACCCAGTGGCCTTTTTTATTTTAGAAACTTTTTAACATTTCAAAATAACTTTATTAATAAAAGAATGCTGCAAGTCTTTCTTCTTTCTATCCCCACTCCCAATGCCCCAGGCTGACTCTTTCTTGTAAAGCCTGCTGCAATGAGGACTTTTTTGATAATGCAGCCACTCTTGGCAGCACCCCTAAGCCAGAAGGGGTGCCTTCCAACTGCAACATGCAGGGCTTGGGTGGCAGGATAAGCAAGCACCTCAGTGAATCTTGAGGGGCACCACTGAGCCCGTGCTGCTGCAGCTGCTGCAGGTCCGGCTGGGACGCTTTTCCCTTCTCCAGGAGGCTCCTGACATGGCTTACCCACAGTTCAAGGCTTTTCCTTGAAGGGTTGTTAGTAAAACTGTAAAAATAAGAAATTCTTCCTCCTATTAATCAAATCAGAAAGGTCAACTGGGTTCATTTTAGGTCAGTCTGAAGTGAACGTTTCTGGTAGTTTGGTTTTCTCAGCAAAATGAAAAAACTTCCCTGAAAGAAAACTTAAGCCAGCCAGGACTTCTTTGTCCTTGGTTTTAACCCTGTGTCTGCAGCACTGCTGTGACTGTCTACTGACTTAAGATGACATTTGCAAGCATTCTCTTTTAGTCCTAACCAACCTTTTTTTAGTGGGTAAAGGACTGGTCCTACCATGCCCCGAGCTCTATTCCTATATTAGCCAAAGATGCCCAAGTGTCACGCAGGGTCACCTCGTGACTTTGGCATCATGTGCTCTTGCCCCAGACAGGAAGAAAGGCAAGTGTATGATTTCTAGACAGCTAGGAGGGTTGTCTTCCAAAAATACATGAAGAAATCCTCAGCTGCCACCCAGGTCTAGCTGTTCAGAAGAGGGGACGAGCAAGAGGACTAGAACGTGATCCAATGTCTGGATCTGGACTTCTATGCTTCACCACTGTAATGAGAGCATTTTTGTCCTGCCTGCCAAGAGGCAGGGCAGATAATGTGCCTCATTGATTAAAAAAAGAAAATAAAAGTCCCACTAGATGCATTCCAGTTAGAGACTGGGCCAGGGATCTCACTACCTTTGGAAAGTCACATATATTGGAAATAAAAACATTTTCTTCCTAACAGCCTGCTCTGGTTCCTCTCTACTAATAGTATTTCCCATAGCCAGACCCAACTTCTGCATCCCAGGACTCCTGCTTAAGGGATCTTAAAATTCCTGTTGATTTCAATGGGATTGGGTTCGAGCTGCTTAACAGTTCACCTGCTGGAGCAAGGAGCTGGTCTCTGGGTTGCTGCCTAGTCACTGTGTGCTGCAAGCAGGGCTCATCAGGCCCCAGGACAGCATATTCTTGACTGTACCAGAGCAGAGTACATCATGTTTCATCCTTGCAAAAGGTTGTTATAAATGGTTTCGTTTCAAGAGAGCTCAATTAGATCTGGGAACTCTGCAACAAGTTCATTCCTAACTGTGGCTCCGAGACTTTGCAATAGTCAAAAGACAAATGGATGCTGAAGAAAGAAGCAAACAGCAGGCATTTCCATGGTGTCCTCTTTTCTGCTTATTAGCTGTGCCCTGTCATGCACTGAGTACTTCAAGCACTTCATCTGTCGCTTTCAAGATTGTCAGATTTCTTTTCCTTCGTTTCCATGTCTTTCAGGGGAGAAGCTGAGTACACTACCTGCCAAAGGCACCGTCCCATTGCATTTGGGAAGCAAGAAATTTAGAAAACGAGCATTGCTGAACCTGAAACTGACCTGTGCCAACGCTGCCACACGGCAGCTTTTGATCCCCTTCCGCAGGCCACAGATCAGTCCTCACCGATGACTTCTAGCTAAGCAAGGTAACGAAACCCTCAGGACATCAGTCTGGCAGATGCTTTTTAATGGGACCTGATTGTCCTGAGTCCTGAGAGCGGCCTGGTTTCTTGGGGATTACAGCTGGCCTTGTTTCAACTTTCAACTCAGCTGAACGTGATCACGAAAGTCAGGTCAGCTCTAGGGGTGGGTGGACTCTGTATGTGCCAGTCCTCGTAGCGAAAACCACCAGGTTCCTGCTTTTTCCCAGTGCTGGTGCCAGCCCTAGGGCTGACTTTCTGCAAGTTAAATAAGACATTTACTTTCCTTTTCTCATTTTCCCCAGCAACGAAAATACGTGCGTGGATGGGATTATAATAAACAATGTCATTAAATTGTGCCTTGGTTTTTCCTACTTGTTTGCAGTGACTCATACTGCAATTCTTGCAAGTATGGGTCAAACAGGAGCCAGCATTCAGCAACCACAGTCCTGGCTTTTCCTCATCCTAAATGCTGACCCCCCGAGGGCAGCAGGAAGGACTCTCCTGTTGATGACCGAGAGATGCAGGGTCCCTGAGCATCCTCTCTTTCCTGTTAAAGCAACGGGAAACTGGGTGCTGGTACCCCACCAGCTGTAAGCAGTGGATTTTGTCCTTTGGAACTGGTCCTATGTCCCGTTTCAGCAGCCTTGGTGCAGCTGCAAGGCTGGGCAGGGTAAGGAGTTGGGCTGGTTGCCCTCCTCCTTGTCTTCCAAGCCCCTGTGCCACCGTGCTCACGTGTGGTGTCTGGGAGTGGGTGACAGCTCACATAATGCAGACTGGCAGGTGACCACGGGAAATGCAGCACGGGTCACGTCTCTGCAAGCCAGG
Organism: Corapipo altera; assembly: GCF_003945725.1. Taxonomy (NCBI): domain Eukaryota; kingdom Metazoa; phylum Chordata; class Aves; order Passeriformes; family Pipridae; genus Corapipo; species Corapipo altera. The sequence continues at coordinate 3,296,280 of NW_020884931.1, forward strand.
CTCAGCCTAAGTCTCCCAAGATGCGTCACTAAGACTCTTAGGGCTAAATCTCTCCCTGCCTAAGTGGAGCTGGCTGCAGCCCTGCAGCAGGGATGCACTCGGCCCCCCGCTTGCCCAGATGCACATTGCTCGGCTGCCACTGCTTTGTGTTCACAACACAGCTTGTCAAATTGCTTGTTTGTGAGCTCTCCTTAACCAAGAGCCCAGACCAACTGAAAAGATTTTACATTTCTGTACCTGAGAGCTGTGTGCAGCTGGAGAACAAGATGCTGCCAGGTTGCCCATTGTCAGGAGGTCGTGACCATCCAGCAGCTTCCAGAGGGCCGTGATCTAGGAGGCCTTGCTGAGAAAAATCAGCTCTTGCACAGCAGGGCTTCACACTGCCCTGGTGCCTTTAAGCGCTTCTCCCTGACTCTTACAGGCAAGGAAAGGGAGAAGGGATGGGAAGCTGGCTGGCCCTTTGGCAGATGTGGCTATAGCCTGCCTCCTGCCTGCCTGTGCTGTGCCTTTGCTGGGGGCTGACACTTGTAAGGGGTCGGGCTGACCTTTGGGTGGCCTTTCTCATGGTGCCTCTTCTGCAGAAAAGGCCAGCACTAGCCAAGCATCTCTCCCACAACTGTCCCCATGTGAACCCAGCCGTGTCCTAACTCCATGGCTCTCATTTCTTGCCAGGCAGGTCCCAGCCACTCAGCCAGCTTGCATTTATTTCTCCCCCTCCCTGTCTTTCCTTCTCCCTTCCTCTCCTGGGATCCTGTCTCTACTAAACTGGTCTCACCAGTTTCCATCTGGATTTCCTGCCTTTCAGAGGCAGGTCCTCACACATGTCCTGGGCAGGCCTATTTCTTCCACCTTCCCTTGCACCCCACACTGGGGAACCTTGTACCCTCTCAGAGCAGAGGCAGGCCACCCTGTTGCCTGGCAAGGCAAGTGTCAGTACCTCTCTAATCAGAGTGACAGAGAGGCCTTATTCTTTCTTTCTCCATAAGAAAAAGATAGGAATAGCGTCCACACTCCCTCTTAGCAGAGCAGACACCCTTCGAGTATCACCCTGCTGCCCACAACAGCGTCGCAGCAACAAAGGGCCTCGTTTCACACAGACAGCGGCTTCGGAAACATTTGGTAATTAGTGTTGGAGACAGCAAAGAGCTTTGCAGGAAAGCTGAGAGTGTTACCGAAATTGCTCTTTAAATCTCTGGTTCTTCAGAGCGAAGTAGCTGCCTGGAGGTTTCCCATGCAAGGCAGGGGTAGGCCACCACGCTCAGCCCTCCACCTTGCAGCAGGGTGCCCTATCTCCCTTCTGAGGAGCTGTGTCCTTGTCAGACTGAAGATGCCTGTGGTCAGTGTCCAGTGGCTACAGCTTCTCCAGCCAAGCAGGTGCTGGACTTTGTTTCCTCTCCCCCTCAGCTTTTCCAGTGGTGGGGACCATGCCCAGACCCAGTGCCCTGTGGCTTTGTGAACAAGACAGGTGTATTTGTGGGGTGGCCTGGAGACTGTATGGGATGATGTGATAAAACTCATGCTTGCTTTTCTCCTGATGGTTCCACTGCAACACACGGGGCTGTTCTGCTCAGTCACAGCTTCATTTCTGGGTGCACATAGAGAGGGGCTGGAGCACAGGAGGCCATTCACCTCTATGAAAACATTCATACAAATGTTCTTCAATTATCTGGGGAAATAAGCGATCAAAGCAATCCTTCAGAAGTTACAGCTGTAGGACACTGCTGAAATGCCTGTGCTTGAGACCAGCTGGATGGATATTATTGCAATTAGGAGGCTGTTTTAAGTTACTCAGAGGCGGGTTGGTCCCATCTGGAGAGGAAGAAACAAAGCAAGGGATCTAGCTACTGTTATCCAGCAGATACAGGGCACTGAGGAGAAGATGGGGCCAGACTCTTCTTGGGTGCACACAGCAGGAGGCAACGGATGCAAGTTGCAGTGAGGGAAGTTCTGGGTAGAGAGAAAGAGAAATGTTCACAGTAGGGATAGTGAGGCTGTGGATCTGGTTCCTGGGGAGGTGGTGGGATCTCTGATCTGGAAATGATCTCTGTTCATACCTCACCTGGACCAGCCCTCAGTTACCTGCTTAACTTTGCAGGTCAGCTCGGCTCCAAGCAGGGGCTGGACAAGAGGCCCTGGACCAAAGCTGCTTTGTTATTCTGTTAGCAACATCATCCACATCCATGAGATACTTCCACAATTAACCTGAGGGTCTGCTGATGCACCACATCACCAAGGCTGCTACAGCACTCATGCCAAGAGGGCAATGTTGGGTCAACCTCTGGGACTCTCTAAAGCAGTGCCTTAATCCAGCCCCAGCTCCACAAGATTTCAGCCTCCCTCACCTCCACAAGTTCCCTGGCAGTCACATTTCAGGGCAGACCTGGATTTATTAACCAGAGGAACTCATGGGTTTTTCAGGCAAGAAGTTTTGGTTCATCTCACGGGTAGGTTTGTCAGCCAAGGTGTCTGACATGAATCTTGAGCTGTGATAGAGGTTCACCTCCTCCTTGCTAGAGGTAAGGAGATGACAGCAGAGGGTGGTTTGGGGGCTTTGCAGTCTTGTTTCTCTGACACAGATGAATATGAGCGACTGAAAGACAGGTGCTGTGCAGTGCTGGCCCCAGCTGCATATAAAAATATACTGTTCCATCCGTCTCCACATAATAAACACATTAAAAAGGAACAAGGTGTGTCTCTAACTGTCTCCAAGGCTTTACATGGGCCAAGCTGCTTTTTTTTTTTCCCTTTTTACAACAAATGGAAGTAGAGCAGTGGGCTGGTTTCAGGGGAGAGAAAGGAGTGGGAGGCAGAATATCACATCCTATTTCCTCTTTTAAACACTTGGCAGGGGAGCGAACTTTCCATTCCCATCTGGCACAAGCAGACTAAACACAGGTTCCTTTCTGATAGCCATCTGCACTCTTCTGCTACCTTTTCCCATCAGTCTTCTGCAGGCAAAATGCAAACCCACACACTATTTAAAGATACTCGAATTTAGGGAGTGTAACCAAACGAACCCTTTTAGTTACCTTCTTTCCGAGTCACTGAGCATCCAGCGCCAAGCCAAACAACAACCCAGTTAATCAACAGGCTCAGGACATGAAAGCAACTCTATTTCCTATTTGTGAATGCACAGATGTTGTTTATCTTGGATCCCCCATTGTTGGTCCCCCCAGGATTAAATCACAGACCTTTAGGTGGAGCATGAGTGATTGATTTTCTATTGAAGCAGCTCACAGCAAGACTTGGCCAGCCCCACTGCTGTACCATTCTCCTTCCCATCTCCCTAAGGATAGATCTCTCTGCTGGTCCAAGGGCTGCCCCCAGGAAGCAGGGCATATTGTGGCACTTGGGAGCATTGGCTCCAGGAACACCTGCTGACGCAGAGTTGGGTTATCTCTGCAAGGACCTGCATCAGGCACACCCTCAGGATGGTGAGGCTGATAGCTCTCAAGACCTAGGCACTAGCGAGGCTGGGCCAACACCAGCACTGATAAAGCAGATGAGCTTCCTTGCAGACACAGACATGGGGCCTGACTCCTCCGCAGCTCTGTGTGCAGCCGGCCAGACCCACCTTGCAAGCCCAGTATGGTTTTGGTCAGTTGGGGAACACCATGTTTCAAGTGAGGTGCTGGTTTTGGTGTGGTGCGGTAGCTGGTACTGCTATCCTTGGTCAGGCCTCTATCCCATCCCTTGCTCCCCAGCACTGCAGCTGAGCTGCAGGTTTTGACTGTGTCCTACAGACCCCAGGGAATCTACTGGCTCCATCTGTGAGCAGACTTGGCCTCCATGTGTCCTGTGGTGGTGAGACCCTGTGGTCCACAGTGAGGTGAGGATGATTTCTCCTTCATACAAACCAAGATGCTCTGAAGTTCCATGGACATTTGCCACCTGACGCCAGCTCTAGTCACCTTGTTCAGCCCTGGCAGAGGGGGCTGCTAGTTCTCTGGCCTGCTCCTGTAGCCTTTAATTTCAAGTGGAGAAGGCTGTCTTCATCCTTCCCCACGTCTGTCAAACTGCTACAGAGCCTGGCTGACATGGCCAGGGTGGCTGCAGGGGTGGCTGCATCATGGAAGCGTTGGCGATACTCATGCTCAGGGTCCCTGGAGCATTTTGAGAGGCTGTTTGTGGGATGAGTGCCACTTGCAGAATTGGTAGCGACTGCTTCCTTGGCTGTCAAATGCTCTTCTGGAGAGGGGGGAGCCATGGTGATAGTTTTCCATATTGCAGAAACACCCCGACTGCAAGACTAAACTGGTGGTGGCTGAGGCTGTGTTTGGAGACACCTTCCCACCCACAAACCCTCTGGTGCCTCTGCCTACTAAAAGGGAGTCCCCTCCACAAATCCGGCACGCAGGCTTGCTCCGCGGCTGCGAAATGCTGAGCAGCTCCGCATACGGCGTGATTCGTCCGCCTGCCCCATACCGAGCACAGGCGGGGGCGTGCACCCACCGGGGCCGGGCTGCGGCCGCTCCCCGCAGAGCCCGCGGTGCGGGGATGCTGCAGGGCCGTGCGCTCCCGGCAGAGAGCGTGTCCCGCACACGGCGTGAGCGCAGGCGGCATCGTGGAGGAGGAGGAGGACGAGGAGGAGGAGGAGGAGGAGGAGGAGGAGGGGGCGGAGAGCCGTGTACCCAGATCTCGGCAGCCAGCCGCTTTCCCTGATCCTCAGGGCTGCAGATGCAGCTCTAGTGTGCCCGATGCCGGTCCAGAATGACTCGGAGAACTGGACGAGAATCAGCTCGTGCCGTCAGTGCAGTTCTGGAGGCAATTTTCCCCTAATATGCTTTCTGCAGGAGTTCCAGTGCTCAGGTTTCAGTGGCAGGTGGGGAGGCCGTTCCCACTTACGGGCACAGGGTGGGAATGGGAACACTGGGTACCCTCAGCAACTGGGAGTGGTGGGGCAAAGGGAGTGGTTTTTCCCCTGGTGCAATTTCACTGAAGTCCATAGAGGTAGAGGCAGGTGAGCAGAGAATTTACCTCTTCTTTAGTGGCGTGACTGAGCTGTCTGACTACAATTTTTCTACAGTAGCGACAGATTTAAGATAAAGTTCATCTCTTCCCCTTCGAGTTGGCCAGATGATGAAGCTGCCAAAGGACAGTGGTCATCGGGCTGCTTCCTACCATGGGAAGAACCCAGAGTCATGCAAAAGGAACCGCAGTGACTCTTGCTGGGGGGCTTCCTGGGAGAAGGGCTTATGTAGTGAAGGCTGTGTCCCGCCCCCATATCTGTAACTCTATGGGATGTGATGAGCTGGGACCAGAGTCCTTTCCCTGCTGCTTTGGGCACGGTAGTAGTGGTGGGTGAGGGGAAGAGGAACCATCCTACTGCATGGTTATTCTGGGTAGTGGGTCATGAAGCAGGGAGCAAGATGTCTCACTGGGAGCGGGAACATGAGTCCCTGCTGGGGCCAGGTTGCTCTCTTTGGAAAGGGAGGGAAAAGCTGCTGCTGAATAGGTGCAGGACTACAGAGCTGAGCTAATTTAGGTATTCATTCCTTGAGTCCCCAAAGAAGCAATTAGTGCATCGATCCCCATCTTAGTGAGCTCTCAGGGCAGAAGGCAAAAGGATAACTAGCCTCTGCTCTTAAGTAGGAAGCTGAGGATTCTATGGGATTACTTCTTGCTCCTTGACAGATGTAGGTCCTATTAGGTCAGAGTTAAGGTCAATGCTGATCATCATGATTTTATTTAATAGGCACCAGGAAGAAACTTTCATCTAGTTGGGGATGGGACAGGCTAATGTCCACATGGGACTGTGCTGGCTCTTGCACACCTGTGCACATGGAGGAGAGAGTGTGGAGACAAGCACTGTCAAGACCAGTGTGGTCAGAGTCCCTCTCTCTCTTGTGCCCTGAGCCTGAACCTACCACAAACCCAGAGGAACTGGATGTCTTTGAGGAGCCAGATCAACCAGCACATCCTGGTTCAAGTTGCCCTCTGCCTCTCATCTGCTGTGTGGCCATAGTTCTTCCTAAGTCTGGCTTTTCTCCAACAAGAAGTGGAGCTTGGGGCTCAGTGCTGGGTGAGCAACAAACCTGCTAACTTCAGTACTAAACTTTCAGCACTGATTTTCTGTCCTTGGTCCTTTCAACACTTCTTAACAAAGCTAACCCTGCTGGGGAAACTCCTGGGGGCTGCCATGCACCCACCCATTCAGCCTCTCCCATGCTTTGTAGTGGGGACACTGATTTACCTGCACTAGAGCAGACAAAGTTAGAGCATTGGCTCAGTTCTGTTTGGACAGATGTGCCTGACATTGATAATGTTAGTCCTCTTTTTGTGCAAAAATAGTATTATTGGTATAAAAGCTGCTTTGTGCTATGATAGCAGCAGTTACAGCTTTAATTACAAAACCAGAGCCAAAGAAGTACAGCAGCACAGATGAGATATTACAAAAGTCAGATCCTGCATTTTGGTACCTTCTTCATGCTTGAATTTACATGCTTCCTCATTCCTTCTTAGGCAGGAGACTCTCCTCTGTGTTTCTCAGGTTCCCACTGTCTCCTTGATGCTTGCAAGGGATGTGCCAGAAACTGGGAAGGGCTGGTGTTGCCTCTAGGGTCAACTCTTCTCAGGGGACTACTCACCTGATGAACAGATTAAAAAAGGGAAATAAATATCAATGTTTAAAAAAAAAATACCCTGTTAAAAAAAAAAAACCACCAAAACAACCTGTTAATAAATAAAACCCTAGCATATTGAAAAGGGGAAATGCAGTGATTCAGTAAAGGATTCAATTTTTTAAATGAAAATATCTTCCCTACACTGACTCCAGCCAAAAGACATTTTTGTTCTTTTGACAGAATATAAATATTAACCCAGACACTCTTTGTTCTTAATGTGTCCTTTTGTATTGGCATGATCTGGAGCCACACTGAGAGCTCACATCTCCTGCTGGCTTCCTTGTGGATGCTGGGTCATCGGTACAACTCCAGAGCAGTCCAGCAAGGACACATTCCCCTACCCTGAACATGGGGCTCTGCTGCTCATCTATGCTGTTTCAGAGTAGGTCTCCTGTGAGAGCTGTCAGGATTCAGCAGACTGATGGAGAGGATGACTTCTTTTGCAGGAACCTGAAGGAGGTGCTGGTGAGACACCTAAGTCATGGGGGCATTCCATCAAACCCCCTTCTCTGGGGTTTTGAGGCCAATTCTCTGCTGCTTTGTGGACCTTACCTTATTGCAAAATGGCTCTGAAACTCTGCCCCTCTGGTGGGAGCAGTGGGCAAGAGAGGGTAGGCCAGTGAAGAGTCATGGAGACAGCCCCGAGTGACAGACACACCTGGAAAGCCTGCAGGTTATGTGGGCACATGTCCCAGGCAGGGTTGGGTGAAACACTGGCCAGGGTGGACATGGGGCTCACGAGTGTGCTATGTCTGGCAATGGAGAAGAAAAAGCAGAAACGAGGGTCATCATATTTTAGGTTTCTTGAGACAGAAACGTAAAATGTCCTCTGTCCTTTCCTCCTCTCTATCACTGGCCCCTCCATTCTCCTATTTGTTACCTACAGCACCTGTCACCATGAAAGGAGAGGCTCCTATTCAGAAAAGTCCTTAAGCACAAATTTAATTATCAGGACAAGCTTAAGGGCTTTGCTGAATCGGGCCTGCAGAGCTGGATGGAAACCTGCTGAGCCACCTCAAGCCAGCCTCACCAGGGGGCTGCAGACTCGGCTCCAGCACAGCCCCTTCCTTCCTGGGGTCAGCGTAAAATAAAACCAGAGGCAACCTTGCAAAAGCAGATTCAATTCCCAGCCCCTTAACAGCCCATCCAGGTCCGTAAGATCAAACTCCTCCACCCTCCTAGCTGTACCTATTCTTCTTGCTTTTCAACACAGGGTACAACCCCCATTTTTTCTCTCTGATTCCCAATCCCCCTCACAACCAGGCACACAGAGCAAGATGAACACATGCACATTGACTGGCCTTTTCTTCTCAATCACCATCTGAAAGTCACTGAGAAATGTGATGCTATGTGGAAAGTGGCTGGAAAGAATGACACTGTGAGAGCCTATTTTTTCCTAAGGAAATAAATAGATCATGCACCACAAGCACGGAGAGGAGAGGGTTTGTGCCAGGTCATGCACAGGTAGGGCCATACAGGGACAGCCCAGAGTTTGTTTGAGCTGTAGTCACTGCCTTTTAGGAAGATTTTGCCGGGCAGAGGCACATGGGACATTCTCTGGCGGCGCCACCAAGGTGGCAGGCTGGAGATGGCAGTGGTTTCAACCTGTCTGTAGCATCCCTGAGCATGCAAACTATTTGCAATGGGTCCGTGAAACATGGGGGAGGAAACCAAGCTACTGCAAGCTGCACAGCCACTCCAATGTGTGCAGGTACCCAGAAGAGGCTGACCACCTCTCAGCTGAGGAGGGGGGGCTTTAATGTCTCAGGTGGTGGTGGGATGTCAGGCGAGCCCGAGCTTGAGGCCTGGCTCTAACATGGTTGCGGCGATGGCCTGGATTCAACTATTTCAAAGGGCACTGGACGGTCAAGTCAAGCCCCAAATTTAAATTTGTTAAAATAACTTTTTGCAAAACGTTATGATGGAGAGAAATGTTTCCATGGTTTTGTTTTTAAATTCCAAGTGGGAAGAGTTTATTTTTTCACTAGGAAACTTTCCCCGTAGGATTCGCAGCGCTGGCCGGGAGACAAGAACCAGCGAGCTCCGCTCCCGAATGGAGGTGACCCTAAGGGTGACCCTGTGCTGGTCACTTCGCCTCGTGCAGCCTCACTTACCCCCTTGGATAAGGGAAGTGGCAACATGCATGGCTGCAGAGGGGCTGGGATTCCAGCATGGCTGGCTATCATGTGGTCAGCCCGTGTGGCCACTGGATCTAAATCCAGATGAGTAGTGCCTTATATTGGAGGTAAATGCAATGAAAACTCTTACATTATAGGCAGGTTAGGGAAAAACAAAGGGGAAATGACTGCCCAGTAGTTTTGTTTCTCCTTGGCTCTGCTTATGCACAAGTGTCTTCAGTGGGGATAGTGATGCTCTGTCCTTCACCGTCATGCTGCTCCTGCTAGGTTGCTGCTGATTCGTAACGTGCGAGTGAATGGCTGTTACCACTTGTTTGTCCTCTGTTAGTTTATACTGTCCTGAAAAACAAAATATTATAGAGAGTTATAAAATTAACTGAAGGCAATAAAATAGGCATGAGGGCTCATCTGTTTTCAATCAGCTCAGCGCCCTGGAAAGCAGTTTACCCCAGCTGAGAGCCCAAGTGCTGCTGCTCCTGCCCGCAGGTAACTGGCTAGTCTGAAGTGTTTAATGCAAAAACAGACAGCACTGAAACAGGGATCTGGCAAGCACTTCAGATGAGAAAAGAAGTGGAAATCAAGGCAGGCTGAGCTCCATTTACTAGAACTCACTGAAAGTAAAAGAAAAAAAATACGCCAACTTGAAGTGCTTGTATTTTGCTCCCATCACGGAAGCAGAGAAAGAGCACAGGGATTCATTCTCATTTGCAATAAAATACTTTGAGCTGATCCCATTTTGTTCTCTACTCCCATGTACTGCGCCACGGTTGTGGGGTCACAGATGGCAGGAAACTCCTCTTGCTTTGCCCCCTGAGAGGAGTGAGGATTTGGCATTTTAGGATCTAGGGTGTAATGAAAACTGATTGCTTGGACATGTGGATTTCTAAGGCGGCAGCTTAGCAGCTCAAGGGTTAGTGGAGTTCCCTTACTTTAAGCCCATACATTGATATAAAGGCTTATCTACGAGGGAAAACTCGTTCTTAGCAAGGTAGGAGCTGCAGGTGGGTACAACAGCCCCTCCTGCTCTGCGTCTGTAGCCCCAGCTTTTCATACTTGGCTGGGGCAAGTAAAGCAGAAGGAGGCACAGTATATAGTACAACTCCCCTGCATGAAGAACACCTCCCACCCCTGGGATATCTGAACACCTCCAGCAAGACTTGCCTCAAGGAATGGCCAAAGGTGCAGTGTTCCTGGTACACACCTCACCCACTAAACATTACACGTGTCGGGATGGGGGGGTTGAGCCACCCCGATCCAGCAAAGCAGCCAAGCGTGGTTGATGGAAATCACAGGAGGTGTGCCTTTGCTTTCAAAAGGACTATTAACGTGCTTATGGTTAATCACACAAATAAATCTCCCAGTGGCTTAGAGCCAAAGTGAGCAATAAAAGCACCGATCCCCAGGCCTCCCGATGGGAATTGGCCAGGGCCAGGGCCGATGTTCTCACCAAGTTGCTGGGAAGTGATCTGTGTACTCAGCACATAGACACCCAGGAATTTTTGTTCGATGTCATCCCCCCAAGCACCCCCTAAAAGGCTGTTATCTAGGTAGAAACTCGAAACTATCTGCCCATGCCAGCTGGGATAGCAAGGCAGGCGTCCAGAGGACATAGGCAAAGGGTTGATCTGAGCTGCTTTTTCTCAGTGGCGGCTGCAGGAGCTATGGAGGATGAATGGATGGAAAAGTGAGCCCTGCTCCCGTTCCTTGGTCTCCTTCAGGGATTCAGATGTATTAAAAATTAGGTATTTAAAGGAATGTGCTTTTCAAGGAGGGAAAAACCTTGAACCTCGGGTTCTGCTCAGTGTAGGAAGGCATTTGGAGAGACGACTTGGTGTGCCTGGTGCAAGAGAGACTTGGGGGCATGGGGGTTTTTCATTGGCTTTTATTTTGTACAGTCGACACCAGGAAATCCACAGCAGGTGTGTGTATGTCTGAGGGAGACAGGCAGGCTTACTTCTCATGAAACACCCCAGGGAATTGAGCTATGGCCCCATCCACGTCCCACATTTCATCTGGACATGGTGGGAGTTGAAGGCATTTGGGGCAGGATGCAAAGCTATTTTTAAGAGACCTGCCTGAAGCAGCGCCCTGTCTCTCTCCTTCTCCCAGCCCCAGTACCACCAGGCATTGCCTTGGACTGTTCAGCTTCAAAAACATCTTTTATAAGTCAAGTCTTTGTGTTCTCTTAATGCAGAAATCAGCAAAGACAGTAAATGTGAGTTTATGTGTCCCAGAGGATGCGGCAGGGAGACGGGGTCCCTGTGGACAGGGCAGCAAAACACAGGGAAGCTGCTTCCCCAGAACTTAGGAAACTTGACTATTTTCTTACTCCCCTCCCTGGCTCCAAACCCCATTATCAGGAGGCTCAAGGCAGGCAAAAGGACTGTGTGCACCAAGTCCAACCTGCTGCCTCCCTCCCCTTAACCTTGTGGAAGGTTGCTGGTGACCCTTTGTAGGGAACTCACTTGCACCCACCTGAATTTCCACTCATCTGCAGAGGCTCAATCAACTCCTTGTGATTCATTTTAATCTGGCACAAAGCAGCAGCTTGGCTGAAGCCTCATGTGAAACACCCACATACGCTCACATTATATAATATGAATTTAAGGAGATTAAATTATCCGGTCTGAGGAAACACATGCACGTATGTATGTACACATCTATATGCAGTCTGGGGGGTGGCTGAGTGGAGCTCAAGGCTTTGCCTTCAGAAACACTGAACTTGTGCTTTTTAGCACTTAAATAATGGGGCAAATAGTGTGTGTATGCCTGTGTACAGACACGTGTATGAAGCGCAGCAGCAGCTGCACGTTCTGCATGTGAAGGAAACAAGAGAAGCGTTTGTGTGCTTGGCTATCCACTTTGTTGGCAAACTCTGAGCAGCAGCATGGAGCAACAGGTGGAATGCAAATAAGTCCCTGCACTAAACTTCACCTGTCAGTGTGTGGCAAGATACTGCTCAGTGGGAAAGTAAACAGAGGGTAGAACTGTCCCCAAAAGCCCTGAGCATCTCTCAGCAGCCTTGGAGGGCCTGGCCCATCCTGTGGCCAAGCACCCTGTCCTGCAGGTATTTGCCTCGGGGTACAGCCCGTTTCTCAGGAGGCTGCATGAGCACCAGCAGCAGATGAATGCACACAGTCAGGGCACACGCTGGGTTTAGGTTCCGGGGCCCAAAGATGGGTTTTGCCTTCCAGAAGTTTCGTGTTGGGAGGGGAAGGCAGGAAATGTGCTTCACCTACAGCTGCCCACGGTGCTTTTGTGCTTCCCTGGCAGCAAACGGATTTGCCTCCCTCTCCTCCTGTGCCTTGCAGTCATTGATTCACATTGTTTTCCTAAATATAGGTCGGCCTCGTGAAGCTGCTCGCTCCCTTTACTCCAGCTGGAGGTGTGGGGCACGGAAGGTGCGCACAGGGCCGGGGCTGGGCGGCCGCTGCCGCTCCCCTGGCATGTGCCGGAGAGCTCTGGCTGCGCCCCCGGCCCCTCGCCATCACCACCATGAATGCGGTTGATTTGGAACCCCCTTCGTGAGACACAGACCAGGACCTGGCCCCGGCGCGGGTGATGCTCGGGGTGGTGTCGGTGCTGGGGGGTCCGCAGCGCACTTCGGTCCGGGCTGAAACAGCGGGAACGCGCCTCTCCTCTCCTCTCCTCACCGGGCCGGGCCGGGGTCTCCACCGTCACCCGCTCGGGGCTCGGGGACACCAGGACACGGGGACACGGGGACAGCGGGACGCGGGAGGGCGCGCGCAACCCCCGCACCTCCCCCCGCAGGCGGCGCGCGCCGAAGCCATTCATGAAAAAGTTGACGTCAGGCGGGTGGGCGGGGCCCGGGCCCGGGCCACGCCCCCCGGGGCCATTTAAGGCGTCGCGGCGGCGGGCGTGGGGCTCAGAGCGGCGGCGGCGGCGGAGTTGTGGCAGCGGCCCGTCAGTCCCGGGCAGCGACGCGCGTCGTCCCGCCTCGTCCCGCACTGTCCTGCAGCGCCCGTGCCGTGCCTGGGTGCCCCTCCCGCCACCCCGCGCCCGGGGCTGCCTCCGCCGGGACTTCATGTCTGTGCTGTGCCCCCTGCCCTGGTGAGTGGGCACTTCCCGCGTGGGGCGCGGGCGGGGGGGTGACGGCTCTGCTGCTGTGGCCGGGGGGCTCTTGAAGCGAAGCCGCTGCGTGTCTGCCGGGGCTTCGGCCGCCTCCCCTGTCCTGGGAGGAGGCGATGCATCGTGGGGTGGGATTTAGGGAAAGCGGAGGGAAGGCGGCTGGTGGCGGCGGCGGTGCACACGCCGGGCGGTGCGAGCCGGCCGATAGCGGGATGAGCCGCAATAGGGGGAACTGCGAACTGTGGGAGTTCACTTTCTCGCACTGGAAGCGCCATCAAGGCTGTAAAAGCCGGGCTGGAATTGGCGCCGCTCTCTCCGCTGGTGTGGAAGTCCCCGAGGTTGTAAAATAAGTCAGCGGGAGCTAAAGCACACCGGCTCGAACAACTTTAAAAAAAAAAATTATATATAAAAAAACTAATTAAAAAAAACCCCAAACCAAAACCCCCAGCGCTTGCACTTAACTGTGGTTTTTTACTTTCTCCCCGTCGGAGGGCAGAGCTGGAGGAAACGGAGTTAAAAGCGAAGCGCTGCCGCTGGAGCCTCCCCGGGTGTGCTTGAGCTGGGCTCCTGTGGGGAGAGTCAGGGAGGTGCTCCCAGGGCATTGGATATAGCTCCGGCTTACGAGGTACTGAGCTTTTTCCGCTGCCTTCCAAGGGGGGGCAGGAAGGAAGGGACCAGAAATAGACTGCCTACAGCCTCTGCTGCTCGCTTCGCTTTCCCGATGCCGCTTGAACCTTGCTCAGTCTTCCCGGAACCCCTCACATCACTGGAATGCTGTTTTTTGTTTCTAGCTCTGATTATCTGAGATCCGCTGAAATGACTGAAGTGATGATGAACACCCCAGCTATGGATGAGATCGGGCTAAGCCCCCGCAAGGATGGGCTGTCGTATCAGGTAAGTGCTTTGCTGACTGCTGAGGCATTAATCCCATGTGGAATTGCCTGGGCTGGACTGTAAATTTGGTCTAATGTACCTTTCTATAGCCTGACCTAATAGTAGGTCTTGCTCTAGTGAGAACTAGTCAACAGACTGGAATGTTTACTTGGCAGGAGATGGTTGTCTAAAATATCACTCGGTATCAGAGCGGGTTGGCAGAAGACTTGGTTGCTTTTGAAGTGATTGAGCCCCCACTCATTCAGCATTCCTGGGTCTCTGGGAGATAGGGAGATTGATTAAAGAAGGATTCATGCCACTCACTGGGCTGAGAGGACTCTTGAGATCTTTGTAAGACAGCATACAGTTGACCTGCTGAGAGCAGGAGGATGCTGTTTATATGGCATCTACATCTGTTTGATCTGTTTCTTGGTTTTCCTGACTGACATGCCCATTTGAGAGGGTTAACAGTCCTCTGTAAGATACAGTAAGGCCAGAGACAGCCTAAACAGAGCCTTGAAATGTCACTGGAGATATCAATACCTGAGGGCATGAGCTGCATTCATTCTGAAAGGTCTGAACAATGTAGTTAGCTGTTAGCCTCTAGATCAATGGCTGGGGTGAACAGATGGTCTTCAACCAGCTCAAGCCTCGATATCTCTTTCATTTCCTAGCTTATAGTTAATCAAAGTGCAAGTTATGCATCTTAGCCTACTAGTTCCATGGTTTCCTACACTTCCAGGAGACTTGTTGATGAAATCTAACACAGATGCTGAATGCTTGCAGATGACCTGCACCTGGTCTGTGCATTGGGTGACTCTTACCGGCAGATCCAGATGCAGCGTTCATCCTTTGCAGATGTTACACAACCTGCACAGAGGCAGTTGCTCTAAGTGTGCATCCAAATGAGGTGTGCTGCTCTATGTTTGCATATTTATGTCTGAAAAATGAGCTACAAGGCAGCAGCAGTTCACTGAAGCATGAAATCAACTGAACTTTGGGCCATGGCTGAGGCCTCCAGCAGAAGGCAAAGCTGTATGAAGAAAAAGGGGATGCATTGCTTTTTTTAGTCAGAATTCTGGCTCTGGATTGTGCATGATGTTTGGTTTATAGCTGTGCTGTGCTTCAGTGCTTGAGTTAGTGGGAAGCATGCAGCCTCTTTCCTCTTTTACAGTGGGAATGCAGAGGAATGAGAGAGGTTGTAAACCTGAAGCAATCAAACTTACCTCTGTGGGATGTTAGGTCATCTTTATGGGTCACCTTTTGAAGAGGCTTAACCCAGTCATGTCAAAGGCCTCTATTTACCTATCCAAATTTCCAGTGAGAGGCAGGATCTAGGTGCCCTGCTTTGTTCTCATGATTGCTTCAGCAAGGTTTTTTCCCCAAGTGCTAATGACCTTGATAAGTCTGTTTGGGCCAACTGGGGAACAGGCCTGTTTGGTTTTGAGTGGATCATCTGAACTGGAAGGTGCATGAGTCATAAATGCTGAGGACTCATATCAATGCAGGGTTCTTGCATCCTAGATCTCTTCTCTTTAGTGGTCTAGTCACAGATAACTTTTATCAAATGCCTGCAAGAGCTGTGAACTTCACCTTGATGTGAAACACACTGATGGCACCAAGAGCTGAGGTGTTGAAATGGAAGATCCTTATGGCACTAGGAATGTGTGGGCTGTGTATGAGGTCTGCCTCTAAATCAGGTTCATGTAAAGAGGATTGGAGAGCAGGATCCAGCCTTCCTTCTCTGACTGCTAGGCTGGGAATGTCACAGTGTAAGTCAAGGTAAGTTGAAAGCATCCTTAAAGGGTTGAAAACTCAAGTGAGAACAGCAAGGGCAAATCTGATGTAAATAGCATCATGGACTCTTTGTTCTGCCTCAGACTTTGTGCCTCATCTTGCTGATGGTGAGAGTTTGGTACATGGAAAATTGTATGCTAGTCTGAGGACTATAGTGCAATAACTTAAAACCAGACAGGGCTAATGGAGCATGACTGCTTCTACACTGAGGCTTGTTGTTCTAAGCTGCAACATCTTCTTCCACTCATCTGCAGTGTCAGTGTAACAGCCCTTGACTGGCTACAAGAGGCAGAAAATAGAAAAGTGTAGCCAGAACTAGGAGAGGCAAGGCTTTAGCTTCAAAAATTTCTCTTGTTCCTTTAGTAGAACTTGTATTTATTTTACTACAGAGATGACCTCAAACTGAGGTTCAAAATGCCCCCTTCAGGCTCTGTAGAGCAGGGACTGCCTGGGAATTGGTCTGTAGGATGCTGTGAGACTGGGAGCTGCTTCTGCCATAGGCAGACATGAAACCCTCTGGACCAGAGGGAGGTGGTACAGCAGCTTTGCTAGAACTGTAAAGCCCATCAATATCTGCTGCAGACAGACTTGTCCTACCAAGAGCACTGTTTCATAGTATTTTTGCCTTTACTTGGAAGTAAACTGAGTAAACAAGCTCTACCCTGAGTATAAACTTCAGCAATCCGATTCCTCTGTCCTGTGGAGTTCACTGAACTTCAGGGCTCCTGTCTGTCTTGCTGGTTATAAAGTGAACTTGTGTTGTTGACTTTTTCCTTCTGCTTGCTTCACCCTCATGCCTCTGCTCATGCCCTGGACTGTCTGTCAGTCCTAGACATCAGCTGAAGGTGTGCACTCCCCTCACTGGTGAAGCTTCCTGGCCTTTGCTGGACTGACCATTACTGCTCTTTAAGCAATGGTATGAAAAGTCAGACTGCAAAACTAATACCAGTGTTGAGTTGCCTGCACTGGCTTTAGTAACTTGTACAATTCTGTTTACAAAGCATGCTTTCTCAGTGTAGGAATGCCTTTTTTCCAGTTAATACACAAAATGCTTGTAAGCTTATGTGCTAATTTCAAAATCTTTCTCTGTAAGACAGCTCTTATTACTGTATTTGTGACAGGAAGCTGCTCTCTGAGCCCCCTGAAGATGGTTGAGCCAACAGATTGCAAGGGACTGAGCAGAAGTGAATGGTGAATTTGGGGCATGAGTCTCAGAACAGGGCAGCATAGACAAAACAGAAGATGTGACTGAAGAGATGATGTCATGCTGGGTCTTGTGCCTGCAGTGAGGAGCTATTTCTGGATCTTTAATAGATGTCCCATAATTCCCAAGGGACTTACTAAACAAAAAACTCGTTGAAATGCAGCTGATGGCTCAAGATGCCCCTGCTACAAACAGATGTGCCTATGGAGGGCTTCATGCACTTCCTGCCTGGCAGTCTCCAGCGAGCCAGGCCTTTTTTGCTGCTAGCCAGAGCTAATGTACCATTTGCTATTTTCCAGCCCCTAGAAATACCCGTTCTTTGAAGAGCCTCATCAGCACTCTGCCAGCTTGTCCTCTGCTGCCGTCTCGCAGCAGCACGAACAATGCCACTGAAACTGAGGCTGAATTAATCATTTCGTGGAGCTGTTGTCAAAACAGTGCCTTGACCTGAATCCCGCCTTGCTTCTTGGAAGTGGAGCAGGGTCTGAGCACAACTGAAAATACATTAATACCCAAAGTGTGTGTTTTGAGCAAATTCAGTGTCCTGAGTTGAGTGTGCTGCTTCACTGCAGACTGTCTGTCTGGCTGACTCGCTGGTCCTGTGGGACTTTAGGCTCCCTTTTAGGAAATTGGCCTGCGGAGGCTGAGCTTGCCTCATGCCATCAGCTGGGGTTTGGTTGTCATGGGGAGCTTGAGCTCTTTAAGTCATGATCGCATCATGCCGGGATCTGTCTGGGTTAATCACAGCCACAGCTAGCTGTGAATCACGTCAGAGTGGCTGAATCTGGGTAAATAGGCTTAACATTCCATCCAGGGTCTATGGAAAAAGCTTGGTGTCATGGAAGTCAATTTTGGTGAGTGTAACACCTCTTCACCAGCACTGGGGAAGCACTTACTTTCCCAGGGAGCTGTGGTGGTCAGTGCTGACGGGCTTGAGCTGTCTGCTGGATCCCTCCAATTAAGCTGGGAGACCAATGCATTGCTGACCCTAGGGCTGATGGCTGAGTGGAAATTGAACTTCCTCTGTAGTTGTCTTGTTTTCTTGTGAGGTCCTTCATGTCTGTGCAGCCTTGATTTGTGCAGGGGAAGTCCTGCATCACAGCTGGTGCTTGCTGCTGGGGAAGGTCTTGAGACTGGGCTGCAAAAAGGTGATCATAGCAAGCATGGTTACTAGACAAGACTGGTAGGCTGAGTCAGTCTTATTCCAGGGTCTGGGACCTTGAATGAAGACAGGAGCAGGATATGGGGTAAACAAATCCAAAACTAATCATGTTTGCAGCTCTGCTATGCACAAAACTGTTCCACTGAAACCCAACCTGAAGACCGCAGCTAATCGGAACACCTCAGTGTGTGTTTTTTCCTCCCTCCTTTGATACCTTGTTACTTTGTTGGAAAATTATTAGATGTATGAAGTTTCCTTGACACCATCCCTCAAGATAGGGCAATATGTCTGCTGCTGAGGAGTTATCATAGTTCATCAACCTGAGTCATGGGCTGCTGTGTGAACACTTGATGGAGCTCGGTTTCGAGTCATGACTACTGTGTGAGTAAATGTATGTATTGTAGCTGGAAAAGTCCTCCAGAGAGGACACAGAGAGATGGCCTAAATATTTCCTGAAATGAGCTTGTCATGCTTCTCAATGGCAGTAAAGTTTTGTTTTAAAAGCTTAAATGATGGTTTGGGATTTGGAATATTGGCTTGATACTGCTGAAGAGGCACAAAATTCAGCTTTGTAGTACTGGGAGAATGAGTGATGTGTACATCGGGGTGTATGCTGTACCTGAAGTGGTATGTCTGCCAGTACAGACTTCTCAGTCTTGTATAGTTCTACTGCAATGAAACAAAGCTTTCCCCCAAAACAGTAACTTAATTTGGAAAGATCTCATTGCCTTAGTCTCCCTGTAATACAATTTAAATAGTTTTCAGTCCCATGGGAGGAGAGACAAGCATTTTAACTATGGGTGTTGGTATGGAGTACACATGTGGAAGTTGTTTTGAATTTACAAGTGTCACTTGGATTATGGTAGTGCTGAGCTAATCCTCTTAATTGTCTGACATCTCTCCTGCTTTTGGTGTTTCTCCATCCCTGTGAATGCTGAGAGAGGGTTTGAGCCTCCCCAGGGCAATGAAAACTTTCCATTCTTGTTGCCAAGACTTCATTCAAGGAGAGTAGAGCTAGATCATCTGAAACAGAGGCAAACATGATCTTCTTAAAATCATTTCAAGTTTTGTTTCAAGTTCTGCTTTTTCCTGCCCTTTCTAGCTGCAAGGCAAGAGTTTGGTCAATTTGTATGTGATCTGGATTGGTTCTTGAGGAGAGCAGTTCCCCAAACATAATCTGGAGGGGCCTGTGAAAACCAGTCTTGCTGTTAGTGAGAAGCTTTGTTGCGTAGGGTAAGAAGATACATACATGTCCTCTGTGGGCTCTAGAGGTGTTGGATGGGTCTCTCCATGAGCTAGGAGTTGGGCCTCAGCTACAAAGGAAGGCTCTGCAGAAGCGGTTGCAGCCTCTCATGCAGTGTCATGCAAGTGAAGGGTAGGAAGATACCTTTGAGTTGCTGCTAAATTTGATTTTAGACAGCCATCACAACCAGTTGGTGGTTGTCACTTGTCCCCCCCACCAAGTGACCAGGTCAACCAAGGGAAGGCATCTGCCTCAGCTGTGTGCAAGGTGATGAATGAGAGGGAGAAGATAACCCATGCCTGTTTTGCTCTTTAGGTGGTGGGGAGGTGCAGAGTCTTCCTCCCACGCACCTGAGCTGAGTAATGTGACTAGAAAGGCTTGAAGGCAGGTTTTGCTGTCCTGGCTCCTGTGCCAGAGAGTGCAGAGCTTCCAGGTCAGAGCTGAGCTGCTGTATTCCCAGCGTGGACCTAGCTGCAAATTTGGGGAGGTTTTTTCTTTCCATTGTCTAAATCTGGAGTGGGACCAGATTAGGCATATGGAACCAACAAATGTAGCATGAAACTGCTGGAGTGGGACAGGAGAGAGCTGATGCTTCCCTATGTTTTTTTATGAAGAGTGAGTGGGGAGGCTGGTTGGGGTAACTTGTCCACCCATCTTTCTCAGATGTACAATTAGTCTTAATCTGCAGCCCTTTTTTCTCAGGTCCCTGTGCTTGGCCTGCTGTTGCCCTGGCTGTCACATTGAAGGAAATCTGCCTTTCTGTACTTTTTCCATTGACTGTCCACACCCCTTCAAAGGGCAGTTGCAACATCTCCCTTCATGCTGCCTCAACGATTAAAAAGCATGACTTAGTGGAAAAAATCCTGACCTTCTTGGGTTCGGCCTGTCCTGCAGCTGTTTGAGATAAGATTGTGCTAGGAGGTTTTTTTATTAAAAAAGCTGCACACCACATTTTGCGGATATTTGTTTGTAAGGAAATGACTACTACTTAGTTTCTGGAAAAAAAATCTGTCAGGCTATTTTCAAAGAAATTACTCCAATTTGACCTAATGTGCTTAAAATAATAGCAGCCAAAGGTTAGTTTAATTATTATACTGCAATTTTTCTTAAATAGGAGGCTATTTTCATGATATTATCAGCTTATGTAACCTCCTGAACCACACTTTTTTTTTTCCATTGCAACCTTCTAAACCGTGTAATGTCAAGGGTACTTTTTTCCTATCCTGAGTTTAGATAATGAGTTGATGCTTAGGAGTCACTGCCTGTACTTCCAGTAATGCACCGTGTGCCTGAAACTGCCTTTGTTTGCCTAAGCAGAAGCCACAAAGTTCCAAGGAACAGTTACAGTCTCACTTGTGCCAGGAGTGACTAATAGCAAGTAGCTCACACTGCAGTGCCCAGGTTGATGTGACCATGTTCGAGGACCTCACCTGCTCTTGTGCACCTGAAGAGCATGTGGGTGGTGGGTGCTGAGGTGGGAGCTGGACTCTTGTACCACTGTCCCCGGGACCAGATGAATGTGTGCAAACAGCCCCTGATTTGTTCATTACCTTCTGTTACCTCGCCTGACTTTGCATTAAGTTAGCATCCTGATGGCTGTCTCAGGTTGGCAGTCTGGTTGCCACAAAGCTTTGCGTGCAAGGGAGAAATGAGGCTGTATAGTAGAGAAGACTGAATATTGCCAAGGAGGGAATGGTGCAGTTAGAAGTTGCTAAGTCAAAGAATGAGTTGATAGGATGTTATTTAGTTTTTTGTGGCCAGGGCATCCCAAGGTGGTGGATACCCACGTGATTGGCACAAGGAGAATGACGCTTCATGGTTAATGCTCAGGGCTGCTGGATGGGGAGCCTGCTTTTGTAACTGGAACCACAAAGATCAAAGCAGATCTTGCTCTCAAGCTGAGGCTGAGGCTGGCAGCGCTGCTCCCTGCGAAGATGCTCTTGTGACTTTCTTGAATGCAGACAGTGTTCAAAGAAAAGTACAGCCACCTGAGTTCTCACCCCGTCTGTAGCCTCAAGGGGAAAATGCATTTTGTCATTATCTTCTTTGGGGTGTTTAAATGCAACTGTAATGTGAAATGGGCACTCTGATAAAATTGTTTGAAATAACAGGTGGTAATTGTTTAATCCTCTGGTTACCTGTGAGGAGATCTGATGTGGCAAGTGGCTTTTGTCAGCCAGCAATTCCCTTCTGGAAGAGCTGGAGTTTGTAGCTGTTCCCCTAGTAAGTTACCTATAAGTAATACCAGCTTTTCTGTTCACATTGCAATCTAGTCAGGCAAAGCTTCTGGTAACACTTCACCAGCAGTCTTTCCTGTACCCACATTTCACCTCAATTCCTAGTAGGATCAAAGTGTGCATCCCAGTGACACTACCAGCAAATATGGGCCTTGGTGCTTCTGCAGTGCTTGAGCTTTTGCATACTTATGGCAAGCTATGGATGGGAGGGGATGGATAAGGTAGTGGTCTGTGCACCTTGAGAGGCTGGAGAGAAGGGAGTCCTCCTATTCCTTGCATCAGAAATATGGTACATAACTGCTGGCTATGTCACAGGTACCTCTTTCCTGAAGAAATATGGTCCAGTAGCCAGCCCTTCCATACAATGAGTGTGTCTTCCTGCTGAGTTTCACTGCTGATGTATGGTAGCTGTAGCCTGCAGAATGCTGCCAAAATTATCTCTAAAATGCAGCTGAGCTGCTGTTTCAGGCTGGCATTGTGGCCCTGGAGCGATACCAGACACAGACCCTTGCTGCAAGGGTCTGGACCACTCTAGCCCTGGGTTGCCATGTGCCTCCTCCTTTCCAGCAGCAGAGCCTGGAGAACAAACCTGTTCTCATGTGCAGCTTGACCAGCAGCAGGAAATGAGATCTCAGATTCTCTGATCAAGATAGCTCAGTGTGCAAACTCGAGAGCATTAATGCAAAAGCAGGGCTGGGGGAGTGGGGCGTTTGGATAAACATCCAAAAGGGCAGATACCTATTTGCTGAGCACTATCCAAGCAAGCGCGTGCTTTGGAAGCCTCTTGGGCAGTGCTCATTTCCATTACTTGGCGACTCGAAAAGGTTACTTACAAGTGCAAGAGTATTCCCATCACTCTGTGGTTGACTCTGTGTCCAGACTAGTCTGCCCTGAGGACCTGAGTGTCCTGAGTTGGGTTTTGGCTAAGACTGTTTGAATGCAGCCCCTCTCACAGACTGCTCCTTGGCTCTTTCAGATCTTCCCCGATCCCTCAGACTTCGATCGTTACTGTAAGCTGAAGGACCGTCTGCCCTCGATCGTGGTGGAGCCGACGGAGGGTGATGTGGAGAGTGGTGAGCTGAGATGGCCGCCTGAAGAGTTCCTCGTGCAGGAGGAGGACGAGGAAGAGGAGGAAGAAAACTGTGAAGACGCAAAGAAGGACAACAAGGAGCAATAAATGGCATCTGAGGAAAGGCAAGGGACAGCACCCTTCTGAAGGAAGAGCCACACTTTTTTTGAAAGTCTTTTTAAAAAGACAAGTTCAATTTTGCACCTGCGAGATCTTAGTTTTTTTGTATTCTCTGTATCGAGAACTGAAGCCCTCGGTGTCACCAGACCTCCTGAGGAAGGAAGGAAGTAACGCAGAGAAATGTTTGCTGTTCTCAAGATCATTATCTGTATTTTTCCGAGGCGGAGGCAGCAGTGAAATTCCAAGCACATGGCATAGGGTGACCACCCGAGGACTGCTGGAAGGGGGGAGCTCGGGGAGGGGGAGGAAAGTTGGCGATGGCAGCATTTGGCTGGGAGCTGCCTCTGGCTAAAAGCATGAGAACAGAGCTGTAATATCTCAGATTTGCCTTTCTTACAGCTTCCATTTTGTGTGTTTTGGGGGTGGAAGGGTGTCCATAGCGAAGCATGGCTAAATGCTCTAGTGACAAGGGGCCTGTAGCTCTCCCCGGTTTGGCACCTCCTAGGGTAAGATGAGCGTCCATAAGAGTAGTTCGGTTTCTTGCTCTCGCTGTTGAGCCTGTTTTCCAGCCACTTTTTTCCCAAAGCTATTTACTCCCCCTGTTTGCCTTTAGACTCTTACATGCTGAACAGCTGCATTTGCAGGATAATGTTAGGCTGCTGCTTGTCATCTCTACTGCGATGCCCTAGTTTATCTTGCAGGTGGTTAGTGTGAGGTGATGCTAAAGGTGCTTCTGTCTGCAGCAAGAGCTCATGTAGGTTTGAACACCTCAGATTTTTCTCTCCTATTTGCTGAGGCTGCTGTGGTTGGTCTCATGTCATATGGCACCCAAAGGAGGTGGAGATTTATGCCTCCTTACCTTGGTGTCCTTGAGGTTGTAGGGTTTCATGTCTCTTAACTAGCTGGTCAATGGGCTTGTGAGGGTTGGGGTGGGGTTGGGGGGGTCTCCTTCGGCTTTGCACTGCAGGGCCTCCTCAGTGCAGGACAGGCTGGTAGCGGGGTGTGTTGTGGGGCTGCCAGACCTGGAGATCATCCAAAGACAAAACACCAGATCTAGTGTGGATCACCAGTGGGAGTTGTAGGAGGGGTCTCTTGGGAGATGATTAGTCTGGGTGTCCTGAGACAAGATGTGTTTCTGCTTCTTAGCAAGGGTGAAACATTGATGGTTTTTTAATGAAGTGCAGACTGTCTTGTGAAGTCTGTGGTTGTGTCCTCTTCACCATATCCTGCCTCAAGGAGAAGTCATTGCCTCCATTTGAGGAGAAGGCCAGTCTGCTGCCAGACAGGGTAACCTGCTACTTTCCTGGAAAGGGATGATCTTGCATCTTTGGGGACCAGCTCTGGAGCCAGTGGTCTTGGGATAGGACAAGAACAGTTACCACCTAAACCAAATCTGGGGTCATGGAAGAGAAAAAAATGTCAAGGCCTTAACCAAACTTCCATAATAATCCCAATGCCACCCCCCTTTGCTTATAACTCGTTCCATTTTTAAAATCTATTTGGACGTGTGTGTATTTGTATTTTTAATACCTCATGAGTAGTTAAACGCTGGTGGGGTTTGGGAACCGCTTTTAACATATTGGCAGGATTGTTTTAGTCTTGTCTTGCTTGTGTTTAAACATAATGGCAATAATTTATCAGCTCTGTGTAACTGTTTCGGACAGATCGGAGTTTGGAGATGAGTTAGCACAAAGCAGGAGAAATTCAGTGTTCCTACACTGTGGCTGGTCTCTGGTCCAACCATGCAGACCCAGTTATACACACTCCCTGCCCATCTTGGTGGATGGCTGATCACTGAATGGTCATGATGTGGTGATACCATTTTCTCTAGTGATGGATTCAGCTGTTGTATCTGTAACACTTGTTCTAGTCTTGCTGTCTTACTGGAATGAGCTTGTACACCTGCATACCAGCCAGTTGTCTTATTTCTAAGTGTTACTCTCTATTGGTCTCTACCATCTGTACCACCAAGTCAAAGCTGTATATCAAAGA
This sequence comes from Corapipo altera, assembly GCF_003945725.1. Lineage (NCBI taxonomy): Eukaryota > Metazoa > Chordata > Aves > Passeriformes > Pipridae > Corapipo > Corapipo altera. The sequence continues at coordinate 3,320,827 of NW_020884931.1, forward strand.
TATTATTACTATGTGGGCAGCAGTGAGATGGCAATCCTTGGACTTCAGACCTGCTGTCTGCCCTAAAGACTTGCATATTTCTGTCTGCATCTTTTTTTTGGAAGTATTGTGTATATTTCTATTTGTTGTTGAACGTATCTAAAGAACAAAGCACTCCAGTAAAACTCCTCCTGTTGTATGATATACATTCTATATTTCTGTAATTCTTTTTTGAGCCTCAGGGAGAAGCTAGCATTTTTTTCAAACTACATTTTTGTCACTGTGACAGTTGTAAATAAAGTTTGAAAATGCTTTCCAAACATACTGGCTTTGTTTTTACTGCCAGAGTGGGTTGGGATGGTTAACATTCCGGATCATGACCAGTCCTTGTGTTTCAGATCTTAGGTGTGCTGACTTGCAAGGCTAATGCCAGTATCTGAAGAGGCTCATGTCTGTCAGCTGAGGCTCTTCTGTGAGCCTGGAGATGCTGTTTTCATGCATGTGGCTGCCCTCAGATCATGCCTTATGGCATTGTAAACCTGATCGACTTAGAGTGAGGGGCGGCATGTTTGCCTTCCATCTTCCTGTTGCTGCTTATTGCTGTGTGAAAGGCTGCAGCAAACTGCTGCTCCATCTTATTTGGTCCTTAAAAAAAAATCTGTATTTATATCTGTAATCTACATCTACCCCCTTACCTAACCTTACAGAGCATGAAGTAATGGAGAGTGGAAACTATTCATAGCTGCTGTTAGTCATGTTCCTTGTGCATGCTCTTACCCTGCCCTGAGCAACAAGCACAAAGGTAAGTCTTGCCTTGCTGTGGGATGTTGGGGTCTCAGCTGAGCTGCCCAGGGCTGTCTGCTTTGGCCATTGCAGGTCTAGAGGTCAACTCTTCTTGAGTACTTGGTTGTATCTTGTCGCACACTAATGGCTGTGTGCTATGGTTTGTGGTGCTGCTGGAGGAAATGGCATTTGAATGTGATTCTGAACTTGTTTGGTACCAAGGCAGTGCTCAGGGTATAGAAATCTGACCACGCCAGGATTCAGTAATTAAAATTGTGTACTTAATGGGATTAAATTTTCCACTAAAACCATGTGATAAGAAGCAAACACCCTGGAATACCCATGTATTTAAGATACATGGATAGAAGTTCCTGTGATTTGGTAGGTAACACTAATCTTACCTATGCAAACAAGCTCAGCTTCAGGCTAGTGTGTTATGTTTACATGAGACTGGTTTAAATACACTAATGACTATTAGATTTAATGCTTGAACTGAGGGCATGGTCAATGTGAGCCCTACAGTTCAAAGATGAATTGTATTGGGCTCAACCCTCATGGATGATTTACGCCATGGAAACAAATGCAGTATTGAGCTTTGCCTTTCCTTTTCTTCAGTCAATGTCTAGCTAAGGTGCCTTGATTTCTTCTTTTCCTTGGGCATGGAGTTACTTGCCTTGTAGAAGCTGCTGCAGCATTTCTAAGATGAAGTCCTACTCTGAAATCAGTGATGTTCACTCTTGCCCAAGAACATTTCAGTTTAAAATACAGCACTGGTTAGGGAAACTGCAAATGTATCAAACTTGTCTGCTACTTCCACGTGCTTCACACAAACAGGTTTTTCAGGCTTGTGTCACAAAGGAGCCACTCACTTTGTTTCCTGATGCATCATGCTATTTTGGGGCCAGACCAGAAGGTTTGGCCTCTCATCTGGGCTTGCTCTGCCAGGGGGTCTGCTTTGTATCAGCCTGGAGCAGTGCTGGTGGGAAGGGGGCTCTTTCCTGCTCCTTGGCTCCAGCTGTCGTGGTCAACTTGCATCATCAAATGAAAATGAGCTTGCTGCTGAATGGGTGAGCCTGAATTGTCCCAAAACATTGGTGGGTGGCATAAGGACCTCTCTTTGCACATGGAGCAATGTTTCTTCTGGCTCTTGTTTAAACTTGAGGCATTTGTCCTCCCCAGAGCTTTGCCCTGTAGTTGAAACTTGTGACACAGCAAGCTGTGCACTGCTGTCCTGCTTAGTTCAGCCTATAGTCACTCTCCCAAATACTTCATTTGTAGTGTTCACTGTGTACCCACTTCTGTTTGGCTTCATCAAAGCACGTGGTCACTTGAAACACACTGTGCAGATGAACTGTTGGCATCTGATTTTTGCCTGTGTTTGGGTGCAGATGAAAAATTTTTGCTCTGTGGGAGTGCAAAGATAATTCACCATCAGCATTCCATGTGGGGAGCAGCCCCCCTAGGATACAGCTCCCCTTGGTACAGGTCAAAGTCCTGCTCTGGTGTAAGCACACTCTTTATCATTGCAAGCAACGGGAGAAGCTGAATTGTCTTCAAGGTGAGCTGTCTCCTTCCAATTTTAGTCCCTGTAGGAAGTTCCCAGCAGCTGAGGACATGGAGTTTCATTCCTGTGATGTTGATCTGCTTTGAGGTACCTCGAAGCACAATCAAAACTAAAACAAAATCTCTCAAATCTATTCACCTGGAACAAACTAAGGGATGCAAAGAGCAACACATAATGCACATGCTCTGAGCTCTCAAAAAGCAATCCTGGGCACAAAGCATCTCCACGTAAACAAGAGGAATTACTATCCCTAAATTCTTGCTTGAGAAGAAAAGCTCTGGGTGCTTTATGGTTCAAGTGATACCTTTTCACTTATGTTTGGACATGAAGGATCTGGATCTGGACCCGGGAGAAGCACAGCAGAGTTTAATTATGCACCTGCCCACTGCCCCCAGGGTTGGTGGATCTGTGTCCATGCCTCTCTCCCTCCAGCAGCAATTTCGAGAGCGTGTCCACACGTCCTGCTGCAAGGCTGTTGCTGCGTGTTTCAGGGTCCCCTGGTGAAAAGCTGGATTAAAGGGTAGGTGGGGGCAAGTGGGTGGCACTGTGGCATGTTTAAGGTTTCTTCACCTGGGTATGCTCAGGCAGGAGTGGAACATGCTGGGGCTCCCTGCAGCAGAAGGGCAGCGTGTGAAAGTGTGGGGCATCCCTTAAGCCTTGGCTCATCAATGGCTCTCCCAGAGGTGGGCAGTGCCAGTTGCACAGTGGCATCGGATTTTCAGCCACTTGGGTTAAAAAGGTGTCACTTTTCTACATCTACAGTGATCATCTACCTGCCGAAAGGGTTGTGCAAGCCTGGATGGAGACCAGCTTTGCTGAACTAAGCTCAAACCTGTCCTAACAAAAATGGAAGCTTATGAGCGGTTTATTTAGCAGGGGGAGGGAAGAGGCTTCATGCCCAACACCGACAGAGGAACTGAGTCCAGAAACCTGCTTTACCCGGGAAATGTCTGGGACTGGTGGTAGTGGTGTGTGTGTGGACATAGTGAGGAGCAGGGCTGGAGAGAAAAGCAGCTGCTGCCAAGCAAGGAATGACACTGTGGGTGGCTGCTGGCCTGGGGCAGGAAGGGGAGGAGGATGGGATGGAGTTGTAAGGTATGACAGTGGGGAACTGCTCTGCCAAAGGTCCTTTGTGGCTCCATGGTTTCATGCCTGAAGGAGTGGATGTGCAGCTGGGACATACACTGGGGTGCCCACTGCCCTCATCAGCGACCAGCATTTGGTCAGTGCAACTTCACTTGGAGGAAGGGATGAGCAGGGCTCAGCTTTGTCATGCTGTGCTGATGGCCCCAGCATGAGCTGAAAGCCTGGGGTAGCAGGCTGGTGCAGTTTGGTTGCCAGAACTGGAAACAGAGCAGCTGGGGAAGAGTTTCAGAGCCTGAAAATGTCTTCAAGCACAACGAGTCATAACCCTTGCTAGTGAAACAGCATCAACAGAAACTACTTTGGTGGGGCTGGAGCATGGGTAATACACTGATGAGGCTCTGGAACATCCCAGAAGTTGTGGGTCATTGCTTCCTGGGGCTAGTGGGAAGGCCTGGGAGATAAACTGGTCTCCACATTGTGAGAGAGAGCACCAGCCTTTATCCCCTGGTCCCACCTTCCCTATAGTGACTAAAAGGGGAAGGAGTGGGTTCAAGGCAAGAAAAGTAATTGTTGTTGTTTCAAATCAGGCTTTTTCCTGTCAATGAAGAACGTTTTCTCCCAAACCATGTTATCAACTCCATGAGAGTTGTCTTGTGCCTTTTCTACATTAAAACAAAAAATTCGAGCTCTGTGCTTGGAATCAGAGACCTGTACATTGCCCACCAAAGGCAGCAAAGATAGGGCAGCGGTGGCTGGGGGGGACCAAGGAAACAGAGCCTGGAGGGGTGAGCCCCTGCCCATCACAACAGGCAGCTGAGGCATAACAAAGTGAAACACACTATTTTGAGAGCCCTGAGGGGTGGAAAGACTGAGCAGGGAGGAAAGCCGCAAAGGAAGCATGCACCGAGCACTTGTTCCCTGCCAGAGCTGTAACCACACAGGGTTACCGTAGCAGCGACCATCAGCTTCATCTGATAAAAATAAGCAAGGAAGTCAAGTGTACAAGAGGGAGAGGATGTCAGAAGCCAAGCATGAAAATGTTACAGCAGCTTTGCTTTCATTTTCAATGCTTCCTTCTTTATTCAGCCCTCAGCCAGGTATTTCCTGCCCCATCTGTCCCAGAGTGTGTCCTGTCACTAACACCTCTCTCCCAAACAGTTCCCAGCCCAGGTGCGTTCGTGGCTCCACGCTGGTGTGTGCAGTGCCCCTGCCACACATGTAGGGAACCACATGCATGCAACCTACAGCTCTGCTGTAAGCTACAGGGGTGGAGCAGCAGCCAACGCCTCGTCCAGCTACAGCGGGGCAGCTCCTCACCTCCTCCAGGGTCACACTGGCTGGTGCCTTTGACTCTGGCCTCCAAAGGTGAGGATGAATACAAGGGAAAACAGAGGAAAAAAAATCCCAGAGCCGTCACTGCCACATAACAGTCTGCTCCTGCTGTTCTCCATGCGGGGGACAGCTCAGCTGTAGTTGGAGATGGCTCAGGTTTGCAGCTTTTTCCAGCTGCACCAGGGTTGGAAAAAAGGTGGCTGTATTAAAAGGGGTTTGAACTCTTCCCCGCGGGTTCTCTGCATTCAGAAGTAAGAGCCAGGCAGGTTACAATCAGCTCAACAAATATTTGTCAAGCACAAGCTTTCCTGATCGACGTTTGACAACTCTTTTCCGCTGCCGTTGTTGCCAGCACTGTGGCTGTCAGGTCTGCTGTGGATGCTGCCTGCGGGGTGAGGACTGGCCCCTGCTGCAACAAGAGCTGAGAACACGTTTCCCCTGGTTAAAACAGCATCTCTTTGCTGACTGGGTGACAACAACCCTCCTCTCTACGGGGTGGAGGTGAGATGGCTGAAATTGGGTGGTCTGGCAAGCTGCAGAGGTGGAGCTCCCTGCCATGATCCCTCGGGTGGGGAAGCCGTTGCTTGTGTGTGTGTGTGCAGGTGGGATTTGCCTCTCAGTCCCCTACCTTATCCTGCTCTGGCACTCATGGCTTGCTTTACCTATTGAGTAATTGGCACATTATGACATTGATTTGGTGGGTTGAATCCAGTAATGCTCCAGCTGATGGGATTTGTGATACCTTCACAAGAGGGGAAGACAGAGACAGCTTTAGAACGGGGTCTCGTGCATAAACTTGCTCTGACAATGGGACTGAGAGGCGGTTTTGCAGGGGCTCTTCAGTCCCCGCCAGGCTCAGCTGATCTGTGCTGGCGTATTATCCCCTGCACCCAAGGACAAAGGGACTTTGTAGTGTGCAGTCTCATGACCTGTCTCTATCCTTGGGTCACTTAGCTGAGTTGAAATGGGATTTGCCAAAACCCACAGTGTTTGGATGTGGATCTGCTGTGGGTGCCCATGTGTGGTAGAGAGAAGAGCCTGTGGGTGTTTGTATGGGGCAGGAGAGAGCCATGCTGCACACTACTGTGCACCTCACTGGTGCTCCCAGGTGGACACTTGAGCTGTCCTAGCCCATTCCAGAGCCTTTCTCAGCTGCCCAGAGGTGCTTGCTGCAGTGTTTCACAGACTACATCCTGTCCTCGTGCTCCTCTCCAGTAGCCTTTCTACTTTTTCTTGGTAGCAGCCCAAGCAATTTCTCCAGGGCCTCCTCCTACCTCTGCCTTGCTTGATCTGAGCAGCTAAACCTCTGTAACTGTTCCTGACCTCTGTAAAATATGATTGGCCACAGAATGCATGAAGTATAATATTTGACTAAAGTGAGTATTTCGCTCTTTACAGGGACTTGCCATTGGTGACTTTCTGTATCTGCCTCTTCCAACAAACCTTACCCGTTTGTCTGCAGGGAAGGTTCCTGGTGTGATGCAATAACAGTCAGTTTTGAGTAAACCTGATCAAAAGAAATCTCTAGAGCCACAGCTCTCAGAAGAGATGGTTTATTTGGCTGAGTTTCAGCCAGGAAGCCAGCAAAAAGCTCCCATTTGCAGACCTTGTGATGCCACCTCCCACTCTGGCACTGAGCTAGTCACGCTGAGCTGCCTCTGTTGTAATTAAAACTCGGGTGTTTAGTCTGAGATAGTGGTTAGGTCTCCTCCTATGTTCCATGGAAGGAAGTAAATTCCTCCAGAAGGTGAATCATTTTAATAGCCTATCAGGAAAGAATGACTTCTTGGAGCTCCTCTGGCTAGCAAGAGGATGTAGTTTATTAGAGGGGTGGATCACCTCTTCTCTAAGGAAAGGCTACGAGAATTGAGATTGTTGAGCCTGGAAAAGAGAGGGATTTGGGGTGACCTAATTGCAGCCTTCCAGTACTTGAAGGAAGGCTACAAGAAAGATGGAGAGAGACCATTTACAAGAGCGTGTAGTGGAAGAACAAGGAAGAATGGATTCAAACTGGAAGATGGTAGGTTTAGATCAGGTATTAGGAAGAAATATTTACTGTGAAAGTGGTGAGGCACTGCTACAAGTTGCCCAGAGAAGTTGCGAACACCCTCTCCCTAGAAGTTTTAAAGCCAGTTTGGGTAGAGCTCTGAGCAACCTGGTGTAGTGGAAGGTGTCTTTGCCCGTGGCAGGGAGGTTGGAACTAGATGATCTTTCCAAGTCAAACCATTCTTTGTTTCTATGAGTTGACATGCCAAACTTTCAAGTAGTTGAAGACAGATGAGCTGAACCTCACCCCTAGTTTCTTTTGTGCTTTCATCTTGTTGTGTTTGCCCCTTCACATGTCAATGTCTTGTTTCTGTAGCATAACGAGATCTATGCACCCATGGTCAACCATGCTGTGTGCGCCCAGTGGACTGAATTCACTGGAAAATTCACATTTCTTAATCACCACAAAAATAACACCAAATGAGCAGGGCATCAGTCACATGAAGGGACACAACAGGGTGAAAAAAACCCCACTGGGGAATGGAAAGAATGAGAAAAACACAGCAAGACTGCAACGAAGACCATGGAGGTGGAGGGAGAGGTGGCAGGGGCAACAAGCCCTCGAACTTGATGAGGTTCATCCTGCCCAAGCTGAGGAAAACAGACCAAGAAGATTAAATAGACTCCCTGGTTTTTGTCTCCAGGCCCTTGTAGGGCCTGATCCTGTTTTCTCCCTTGCTCCCACAGTGAAAACCTCTGGTCGTACGTGGGTCTTCCATAGTACCCCTGTATTTCTGCGTGCATCAGAGAATCACTGCAACACATGGCAGACAAGCACAATCTACTCACCGGGAATCACCTCAGTTATTCCACTCTAATTTTTTCCACTCTAATTTTTCATACTAAAATGTTGTGGACTTATTTCTTGAACATTTTCATGTGTACTATCAGCAGTGGTTCACCTGTGCAGGTGGGCTGGACTAGGGTCTTCCCGCAGATCTGAAGGGGATGCTGGTCTTTCAACCTCCTCTGCTAGCACTGCCTAGAGGTAACTAGAAGGAGAAGTGAGAAAATGATGCCTCTAAAGTTTTATTTTGAGTCTTCTCTGCTATTTACAAGGTAAAGACCCAGTCTACAGCTACTTCAATGATCAAATGCTTAACACAAAGATGTGTGGAAGGGCTTGCAGGTTTAGCACCTGTTTTTCTCACCTAGCTGCCTTGGTCCTCTGGACAAAAGCAAGTCTTAGGAAATGACTGCCAAAGCTTTGCCTGTGACCAAAGCACAGTGGAGGACTGGCAGGAGATCGAGTAACTGACAGAAGCTGATAACAAGCTGACTTTGCTAATTACTGTTTTTAAAGTCCAAAGTCATTGGAAAAAATGAGTAAAGTTATATTTCACACACTGACGACAAGAAGAAAGTGCACTGGAATGTCTGAGTCACTGCTCCGAGCACTCTTAATTATACAGAGATATAGTTTTCATATGCTGTGTTACATATTACAAATGTGTGGAGACGCTTGGAGCAGCCTCGTGTCTGTCATTATGCATGTTGTTTACCAGAAGATTTGAGGCTGGTTGAGATGACCCAGTGGGCTGCAGTTAGAGGGTCTTTTTTGTTGGTGTTTTTTGTGTTTGTTTTTTTTGTGTTGTTTTGTTTTGTTTGGGGGCTTTGGGGCTGGTTTTTTTTGGGGGGGGGGGTGTATGTTGTTTTTTGGGTTCTTCTGTAGGTGATTTTATTTGTTTTACAGAAATTTGGAGCAAAGTCTGAAACCAGCATACTGAAATAGTAGGTAATGATTCTCTTGCACATGCAGGAGCATGGCTTACCCATACAGCTGCTTTGTGCAAGCACACACTCACACACAGTGTGCTTTTCACCCTGTGTCTGCACAGTGCCTGGCTCAAATCCTGCCACAGTGCTTGGTCCCGTGGGAGTTGCTCTAGCGCAGATAACAGGTTGGCTCTGTGTGTGTGTGCCAGCCCCTTGCTGGCAGCCAAAGTGGCACATGGAGACCAACCACTGTTCCAAACTTCATAGTGCAAATTGAGGTGATTGCACAGGTCAGGGCACAGCTGGTCCCTGCTGATGGTGATCCTTCAGTGAGGGGCAGCGGACCTGGGGAGGTCTCTCTGGTGTCCTGGGTGGGGCAGGCTAGGGGTACATCCACCTTGGCAATAGGATGCTGCTCTGGTAGGTCCAGGAGTGTACCTGCCAACCTTCGGTAGGTGCCTCAGGTGCCCAAAGGCATTGCAGAAGGCAGAAGGTATCTATGCACAGCATACTTCCTTGATCATCATGTGGGCTTCTTGGGTAATCCCAGGGCAACAAGGATGCGGGCCCTGCTGTGAGACAAGTTTCCTACGGGCACATGGACCATGAGCTGGAGAGCCAACACCAGTATGTACTGCGAGGTGTAAAGATACCCCTTCACCAAGTGACCTCCTGGGATGCTGGTCCCAGTGCTGTGGGCAGAGTTCCACACCAAAGGCAGTGCCAGCCCCCATAATTGGGCACACTGATATTACTTTTCCTGGATTACCTTTGCACCCATGTGACCACGATTTCCCAACAAAGCATGCAAGCAATTAAGGAGCTAAGGCCTCATTAAAAAACCAACCACACAACAGGGCTTGTGACAGGTAGTTGGTGTCTCCAGCACAATTACCCGGTAAGTAACGGCTTTGGAAAAATCCAGCATGGAAAGGGTTAGGAGCTCAGTTGTGTAATTCCTTTAATAAGTTGTTTTGTCATGAACCATATCATAAACAGTCAGGAGCGGGGGCAGGAGGACGGGAAGGAGGATGGTGAGGAGGATGGAAGGCTTCTCAGCCCCCGCAGGCTGAGGAGGCTGTAGGTCGTTAACTGGTGGTGACTAATGTCGTTATCTATTTTTTTCCCTTTTGAAGTGGTAATGTTTCATATGCGGTTTGGCCTCTTTATCCTTTTGTTCAAAACAAGTCTGTTTGCCTTTTCCTTCTCATCCTCCATTGCTCCCCTATCTTGAGATTGGAGGGATGTGTGGGGCAGCTCCTGGACTCCCTGAGGGTGTAGATGTGCAGCACCACACAGCAGACTGGGGGTCAGGGAACGTATCCGTGTGGGGAAAAAAGGGTAACTTATGAGTCTTGGACCCCAGGTTTTTATCGTCTCCAGAGGAGGTGGAAGCATCTGCAGCAAGGACCTCAACCCATCTGGCTTCGCTGCCACCAACATTTCCCCATCCCATGAGCAGATGTGTCAAGAGACACCACCAGTGCAATGAGGGCTTGTCTTTTTTATAGCGTAACCTCCCATGAAAATAACAACTGTTGGATGGACTGGCTTTCTGCTGGCCTGGGTTCCCAGGAAACATTGCAGTGGGGACCCCGTTCCTCCCCACTCACAGGGCAGGTGGAAGCTGACGACCAGAGCCAGCTAATTGCTGCAGGAAGCTGAAGATACAGGCAATTAGTTACTTGTGCTGTGGCCAAGCCCCGTTGAACACATTAGATAAGCTGGTGTCCCAAGGTGCTTGGTTTAGTCCCCCTGGGCCTGGCTTTCCACCGCACCAGGGTGTTTTTTTTAGCGCATTTATTATATTTTCCATCCTATGCTGAGGATGGTGCCTGATTATTAGTGTCACCGTTGTCCCAAGAGGGAGAGATGCCCTCTGGCATGTGTACCAGCAGGAAGGCTGGAGGTGACTTGTCTGCTTTTCAGCAAAGTCCTAGGAGAGCAAAAGACAGGATTGGGCAGCAATTGCACATGCTGGGACATGCCCCGTGAGTGTTGGAGCATCTCAACCTCTGGTGTTTGCACACATATCTGCACACACGTGTGTGTGTATGTTCAGCCAGCTCCCTGTGAGACAAGGTTTTCCCTGTTGTACACAGTGCTGGCTGGGAGGATGTGTGAGCACGTGTGTATGGTCACTGAGTCTTCCTCCTGCTCCCCAGGGTGCATCAGGCTTGGTTTCTTTCAGGGACAAACCCTAACCAGGTTGAATGACACAAGAGATGACCAGAAACATAGAGCTGAGACACAGTTAAGCATGAAAAATACAATAGGAGCTTTCTGGTAATGGCAGCCTGAGGTGCTTTATGGTTGCAGGTCAGTGTCACAAGATGGACAAGTGGAGGGGAGAAGGGGGGCCCTCTCCCAGCTCATGTCTGCTTTTTCCCTTTTGGAAAGGCGTTGTTTTTATATTTTACATCCAAACACTTTTCTCCCAGCTGCTACCCCAATCTCTGAGTGATTACTCTTCTTTTTGAAGGGATCAAGAAGGGGGCTGAACTGAGATTCTGCCTCAGCATCACAGACCACACCGAAGGAGCCACAGCTCCTCCTGCTACTGGAGGGATAATTAGTCCCCAGAGGTGGCTGCTGACTGCTGTTTTGGGGAACCAGTTTACAAGTCAGCAACTAGAACATTAAGGACCAGCTATTAGAGGCATCTGAGGGTGCAGAAAGGGAGGAATACTTAATTCGAACAAGAATTTTAAGCTTGGGGCCAGACTGGCTGCACTTGGAGAAGGGAGAGGAGGGGGGATCTAATTTTTAAATAAGTACGGTCCCAGCTCTACCTCGTGCCAGCCGACCCCTGGCTCCCCCTGCCCCCATTAACAGCCTCCTTACCATGATGCAGAAGGGAAAAAAAGGAATAAAAAGAGAACAGGGAAATTCTTAAGATTCTTTCCAATGGAAAAAATGTCTCCACTTATCACTCAGTGTCAACAGCAGCAGACACCTGTGCTTAAACACCCAACAATGAGTGGCAAGCCAAAAGGTAATCTAAAGCCTCTGCTTCTACCTCCCCACACGTACACAAGCAGGACAATGGACTTGGACACCTCTCCATCAACCCAGAGGGGCTGTGGCCACTGTCTAAAACCGTATTAAGGCAAGCTCAGAGGTGGCGAATCTGGCAGCATCCCTTGGTCAGGAAATGCCTGCAGGCTGGCTGCTGGAGTGAGGCATTATCATGCGTTCCTTAATTAGACTGTCACCTACTTATCCCTCCCTCCTCCCCATCCTCCCTCAAGCTCTTGCTTCATCACATGCAGTGGTAAGCTGTGGCACTCACTATTTTCCCATCGAGCCAGCCTGTGTGGGAAGCTCAGGAAGGGAGTTGGCGGACATGGAACAATGTGCTAGGTGAGCGCTGGAAAACCGAGCAAGCACTTCCCAGTTTGAGGAAGCATGGAGTCTATACTCCTGGGTGAACTGATGATCTGTGATTGACAGGGTTATTTGTTCTCATGGTGCCACAAAATGGCTCCTCATGCTGGCATACCTGAGCCACGTGCTTCCTATCTTCACCTGCCGGGAATGCCAGGCCCTTCATGTACTGCTGCTGTTGGAGATTTCTTGATCAACCCATCAAAGCCTCTGCTCTTCCTACTGCCCTGTCCATCACTCTCACTGCTAACAAGCATCCATGAAGTAGAGGGGAGGGCCTAAACAGACTTTCCCCCATTCCCTTCCCACCTTCATTAACAAGCTCTTGTTCATGAAAAACACCAAAGTTTTGGTGAAGAGGACCTCCAAACATTGCAGCAGCCTTGTGTTTTTCAGGTCCTGTGCCATGCTAAGCTGTTCTTAGTAAGCCATGAGCACCTGACGGTCTGCTTCCCATCCCTCGGTTCTCACCCATTTCCTGTGTGATCTTGAGCAAACTGCTTATTTTCTACATTAATTGCTTACTTAACACTTAATTTCATCTTGATTCCTACCTGTGAAGAGCTGAAATAATAATAATAATAATAGTAATAATAATAATAATAATAATAATAATAATAATAATAATAATAATA